>NW_019174083.1:0-58635 GCF_001642475.1 Fonsecaea monophora
TTCCTCATCTCCCTGGCATTTAATTCGCGAAGACATGCGCCGATGAAGCTTCATAGCTGTCGGTCGTTATCAAACCATCAAGGACATCACCACCTTCAACCTTCCGGCCACGGCATACTGCTCGCTGGATTGACAGAGCCGCATCCATGAGCATAGCTGAGAGTTTGAAGTTGGTGGTTGAGGCGCTCCAATGTCCGTCACCGATCCATTCTCTTCTCCCCTGCTTGCCGATCATAACACACATCACCGACAAGACTGGTTCCAGGAGTTGAGAGACAAGTGTTGAGTTACCAAAATCTTCTGCGCTCTCAGGAGAGACCAGACCATCGAGATGTCCAGCATCTTGTGACACACGAGGCTCCAAAACCAAGCGTGCCAATTCTCGGCCTATGTAGAGATCGTCTTCGAAGGCTCGTAGGTTGCCACACCATAGCCCATCGATTTCTTTCCTATAGGCTTGTAGACTCTTCTTTATCTTGGTAATCGCATTCTTCATCAAGTTCAAGATATCCCTGTCCTCGCGGAGAAGATGAAAGGCGCTGTCAAAGCTGTGGCATGACAACATTTCTGACCAAATAAAGTGCTCGTCGTCTTGCTGGAAATCGGAGAGCGCAGTGTTCAAGAGCCAGTAGGCCGTCACCTTATCTCGCTGCACTGGGTTATCTTCCTCCACTTGGAGGAGGACCTCCAGACATGACGTAGTCTGTTGGCCGGTGCGCTGTCCAGACCGATGGCACCTTGACAGCCAATTATATGTCTGTCGAACAAGCGACATTGCTTCCAATCTTTCGCCCACTGAGCCAGCACATTGAGCACACGATATGACATATAACGGCAGAAGCTGACGCGAAACCCCCTGAACCGATGCTTGTCGATTGATCTGATCGACAATACGAAGTGACATCTGATACGCCTCGCTCTGGAAATTCAATGTCAAAAGCAGCGTTGCCATGTATCCGAGGCGTCTGAGAACACCAACAGAAGCGCCATATTCGGTGACAAAAAAGCAGAACATCCGGGGTATTAGGCCCTCATCATCGAAACATAACGAATTAATTTCGAGTCTCGGATGACGTTCGTCCAGTAGCACTTGGGGTAGACGGTGCGGGTTTTGACCCAGGCTGTGCTTGGGAGAATCTTGTTTGCGGGTGAAACTCTGCGTAATGTTATTGTCTTCTGTTTCCATCATCTCTCTGGCTTGAGGTTGGAGATCAGATGCAGCAGCACCAGCCGAGCTTTCTGACGGCACCATGGTAGGTGGAATAACGGAATATTCGGTCATGATGATATCGGTGTCGGATGCGTCTGCTATGTATTGCGACTTCGAGATTCGGCTCAGTCCGGTAGGTTCGAATGGGGAGGCTTCCTCGAGTTGAGGCGGTTTGGATTCGGGAGCCGAGCCGTAACTTGAACCAGCAGGGTTCATAGTCGACAATGAAGAGTTAGCACTCTGCGAGAGTAGCTCTGCTGGATTTCTCGCATTCTCTCCCGAAATGGCTGCTTGCTCCGACATTGCGGCATATGGAACAGCAAGCATGGCCTGCGTTGAAGGCCCTTGAGTGCTCCCCTTAAGCCCCCATCTCTTCATTTTCCCGTCAAGTTGGTTTCGTGTCACAGAGATATTACTGGACTGCAACTCTCGTAGGATGCCAGAAATACTGACGTCTTGACTGCAGAGTGCCACCACTCTGGGCCTGATATCTTCCCATTGCTCCTTCGAGAGTCGTTGGCTGTAACGGGAAGCATTTGGATCATGTTGGATGAAAAGATTGGATCGAGCACTGCGGCGAGCATTTGCCATGACCGTCTGTTGAGTATGTATGTGAAAACCTCAGAGACATGGTTCAGGAGGAAAGGGCTCCTAAGCAGAGGTGGAACAAGAAGATTGAATGAAATGGACGGTGTCCTGAAGACCTTGGGGGAGATCCAGCCATCTTGTCGACTATTGGGCAGAAGCCAAGCAGGGGCTGCAGTGTGGCTTATTGCTACATTTCCTCAATCGGTTTAATGACCTTGACCTCGGAGCGAGAGCCTCGTCTCTGGTTCGAAGATCGCGAATCTCGTCCATACCTGTCGGCAAATGTGCTGTGACTCGAGGAATGGATCTGCGTGCCATAGTTTAGCGTTTTGCCTCTGCCGAGTAATGGAAGATTGTGGGAAGGAAAGAAGAGAAAGGCAAAGCAAACTACGAAGACGATGAAGTCTGGCGCGGCTGATGTTCGGCTCGTCCCCCACACCGCACGACCACATACATCTATTGAGGCGTATCTGCTCGCTCGAGATCGGTGGATTAACTGAGGAAGGTATAATCCCTCCCCCTCCAACACCACATCAGCTAACAGCGTCTCGGAGTGATCGAAATACTCCCTGAAGCCAAGTCGCATGCGCCGGCCACTGACCAACACACTCCTCGCCCGCATTACCTCATTGAACCTTCACTATGATTTCAAGCGAGCAGAACCCCGTTGCAGCACTCGAAATGTACACTCGAGTCATCACAGAGAAGAAATTCAGGAGTGTAGCGAGCAAATCGTTTCTGAGAGTTCCTGCTAGCTGAATTACACGGATCGCGACAATGTCTTCAAAGGGCTCATGTCCATAGATCAAACGCCAGAGGAAGAGGCGAGAATACCCTGTCTATCACATTCGAGAGCACACTGCATATGTTTCTATATCACAAGACTGACTGAACCTCTCTCCGCACAATCAGCACAACATCGACATATGTAAACAATACATGGCCATCGCCTACTTCCCAACCCAGAACAAAGGCGATCAATCTGTTTCACACCTCTGTCACAGTGACAGCTGGTTCTGGGCACCAGAGGCCTTTCGGACTGCGAAATACCCATGGACTACCCGGACTCACACGCCGTTGTGATGGCCGGCGTTTCAGACCTGCACATCATGCGATTCGACAAAGTATTTGCCAAAACGGGCCATGTTTTGCTGAGGCATACGGCAGAAGGGAGCCATGTCGGAAAGCCATACAATGGGATTGAAGCAACGAACAGTCACACCATGTGGAAAAGATTAAAGGTTTCACCAAGGGCTGGGACCAGAAGACCCTGCAGGTAAGCAGCTCGACAACCGTTTCAAGTCTACAGCGTAATACTGACTGACCGAAACAACCAGATCTAACTGGGCAGGGCTCCCATCACCGAGAGCAGTGATCCAAGACGGAATGCAAAGGCTCTTGCACAACCAGAAACGTCTCGGAGAAGAAAGATTGAAAGGAGTATAAGAGAAGGTTGTTGTGTAGCGCCGACTTTCACGAGAAGGCTTGACAGACGGGGATGTAAGATAGACGGCTTGGGGAGCGCGGCTCTGAGACAGGGCACTGGCAATGGCATCAAAGACGAAGAACAACATGTCAAGATCCTCCACTGCGATACACTACTTCCCTCCCTGTCCTTTCTCCCTCTCAACCTCATCTGCCAACTCCCCCAATGTCCCAAACCTCCATCCATACCCGACCTCTCCCCGTTCATGGATGCCTCTGATAGCCTCGTTGCCACCCATGCCCGCCCCCTTCCGGTTGATCCACGCGCTGGCCAACCCCATCTTCTTGGCCGGGATGTGATCGTGGAAGATGCTCTGCGCGACGTGCAGGATCTCGTGCTTCTCCACGCCGGCGTCCTCCTTGGCGTGCGTGATGAGGTACTCGAAGTTGCGGAGGTCGGGCTTGTACGAGCCGATGTCCTGGGCCGTGTAGACGCGGAAGAAGTCGACGTCGCTCAGCGGTCCCGAGCAGGTGCGCGCGAAACTGGCCCGGTCGACGTTGGACAGCGGCACCAGCTTGAACCCGTGCTTCACCAGCCGCTGGCACGCGTCGACCGTGTCCGGGAACGGTGTCCAGGTGCCTATGCTCTCGCCGAACCGCTTTGCTTCCTCCTCGGTCGAGCCGGTGACTTCGAGGCCAAAGTCGGACGCGATGCGCAGGTAGATGTCGTGCAGGAGCTCGTCATACTGTTGAGATGGATTCTTTTCCTCCAACTCATGTTCGATGTCGTTGTACTTCGCCGCGAGTCGGATCCGTCCTTCGGTCCCAGGGCTCGTGCTGTCTTGGTATTCCTGGCTGAGGGGGGAGGATGAGGGGATGCGCGAGACTAGCGGTTGAAGTAGCCTCACAATGGCCGTCTCCCAGTCGATGAGCGTGCCGTAGATGTCGTACGAGATGAGTTTGTAGGACGATAGTGGTCTTTTGGGCACGGTAGGCTCGGGCATAGGTAGATAGGACGAAGCCATCTTGTCTTTGGGCTGTGTTTCTTTGGGTGGAAGAGTTTGACCTACAAAGCAGATCGAGCTCGTATCAAGTCAATTGGCGAGGTCGATGAAATGGTGTGGCTGCACTTGAAGAAAACACGACTGCAACCGTGAAATATGAATACCTCGTCTCTCCCGGAACAATCAAAGGCGGCATTATGAGACAGGTGAAAGATATATAGGCAGGTTTTCGATGAATGTGTTGTTCATTTAGTGTCATGATCGCTCGTACACAACGCGCCTCAGGACGATGCCACAAGGCGTGAACAGACCTGCAATGTCATCCGGAGGCCGCCGCTATTTTCCCCCCATTGTAGTTTGAGCTCTGTCGACGCTGATCGAGCAGAAGTAATAGTAGAAACCGTCACTCGCCATCCCGAATCAGGGAAAACCACGAATATCCTGCCTCCATCCTCCCTGCAGCCCAATGTTCAATGCTTGGAATAGCATGCGAAAGACAAAGACCGACCCTCCCCCTTCTGAAACGCCTCCACGAGTTTTGACCGCCCATCGCCCGTGTCCCTTTTTCTGTTCTCTCTATCTGTCCTCATTAGGGTATCTTGAAAACATCCCGTGCATGCAAAATATGGCAAAGAATATGCATTCAAAGGTGATGTCGTGAATATGCATGGCCGCCAAACGGGACTGCCGACCGCGTTTAGCGATCTGGTCCATAGGGAAGAGGTGTCCCAGACGAAACCTGAGGCTGTGTAAGTCACAGATCAATCCATCAGTAGTCCGTGGCTATCACCTTTTTCCGTTTTCTTTGGCTGCCATATTCGTCGCCATCGCCATCTTCTGGGTCCGAATAGCCTTCTCCGTAGCCGACAAAACTATCATCACCATAACTCCGCTTTTTCCCACGAGTCTGTCGTTTGGCTTCTGCAGATGGTTGTTGAGACTGTCGTACCACCCCGTTTGCGACAGGCCGAGGGGTTGGTTGTTGCACCGGAGCCACGTTCGGTTTCGGCTTATCGAATCCGAGCATATCCTCCCAGTGAGCGTTGTTGCGAACTGTGCCTGGCTGCATTTGCATGGCTTGTTTCAACTTGTTTCGGAAGTCAGGCGTAACTTCAATCTTGGACTTTGCGTGTTCTGCATTCCACTGCTCATCTGGTTGAAGGCCCCAAGCAGACGATCCAGCCATGCGCCGTAACGGTCCAGGTTGGTCTTCTTCCACGTTACGTTCGCCCTTGACAGGTTTGTTCCGCCCCGCCAGAGCGAATCCCTTGATCTGACCCTCGTACGATTTCCGCAGCTTATTTATTTTCTCACCAGTCCTCGGATCGGTGCGAGCGACACTGTGCAATAATGGGCCCAGACCATATAATGCCAACAAATGCTGCTGCGGGTTCGGTTTCTGGCGCTCAACTTCTGTGAGAATGTCTGTTAACAAACCTGCAAGGATAGATTGTGAGTGGTGGAGAAGTGGAGAGTCTTACTGGATCTGCAGAGAAGAAAGGCTTCACCCATATCTTTCTGTAGTTGGTCCAGGGTCTTCTCATCCACCGTTAGCTCTGCAGCCTTTCCAGTAGCTCCCAGTTCAGCGCTGTTCTCCTTGGTAGCAATTTCGCCCTCTATTTCCATCTCATCGTTCCGATCATGATTTGTTGCCTCTCCAAGGGGTTCTACCTCCATTTGATCCGCCTCTTGATCTCTATCCGAATCAAGTCTTTGACGCTTGTCACGATGTGAATCGATATCATCAGCCATTTCAAATCCAGAGGAAGTGCCCGTCACACTGTGCGCAGGGGTTGGCAGGGACGGCGTGGTACGGGACAACGGTTGTTGGTTACGCGGTGCTGAAGCCTTTGGTGAGTTCGGAGACGAGCGCCCCGAAGTCTCGTCGGAATTATGTGTATTTCCGTAAGAGGAGACATAGCTCTTTGTAGCGACTGACATAAAAGAAGGGGAAATGGGGGAGTGCGGAAGATTGTCAGACAGGCGCCGTCGCTTGAGGCCCGATTCAGAGGGAGAAGTTGGGGATGGCGGGATGGCAGTTGGCCGGCTTGTAGAGGACATGAAATCGCGCAAATGAAGTCCTTCCGCGGTGGTTTGCGCGCCACCGTCGATAGCGGAGGAGTCGCGAAGAGAGCGCTGTGATCCAGCAAAGCTGTCACTTGGGTAGTGGTGGAGCGGGGCGTCACTTTGATCGATTTGTATCAATGGGTGACTTCGGGAGGGGATGACGATGATGGCGGATACGGCTTGCGTCAGAGACAAGCAGGAGAGAGGTATCGGACGGGCGCAACACTCAAGACGTCGGTGGGAACGAGGTGGTGAGTGAGAATGGGAGCGGAGAGTTGTTGGTCGGAAGGGATTTGGGAAGAACAAAGACAGAAACGAAAGTCGGAGGTCGACAGGTGACGGGGCAAAGACGAGAAGGCGAGGCGAGCGAAAGACTGGAGCCCAGGCGCCGGGCTGCCAGCACCACCCAGGTGCCAGGACCCCCCAGCAGCCACCCGGCAGCCACCTCCACCCGCGAGCCAGGTTTGCTAGGCGCCCTCTGACTACTGGCTTAGCAGCCGCAAGCGGCGTTAGTCCGGCAAAGGGTTGGGGCTGCCGCAGGTTGAGTCACGTGAGGCAACTGCCTGCGCTCGTACAATCAGCCGAAATATCTCTATTGCCTCTCCTTTATGTAACCTCACGGGCTGATCGGTGCCACGATTAGTGCTCCCGGTCACTGTGAGGTCCACTGCTCGGTACTCCCCATATAGTGCCAGACAGTGTCCTCTGTCTGACTCTCTGTCAGCTTCCTCGACTCTCCTCCAGCCCTCTCAGATCTCGATCGTGTCCTCCCTGCTTCTTCCAATGGAACAAAGAGCCAGTATACCTCCAGGTCTGCCCCGCGATCATCCTATCCAGAGCTACTGGCAAGATCCACCCGATGAGATAGCAGATTGTCGCACGACCGCCGAACTCCCCGATGAGGTTGATATAGCCATCATTGGCTCAGGAGTCAGCGGCGCCTCTATTTCTTACAATCTGCTTTCATCGAATCCAGCCCTCAAGGTTGTACTTCTGGAGGCACGTCAGGCTGCCAGTGGTGCCAGTGGTCGAAATGGTAGGTCTGGAGTCACCAGAAACTGACTTGTCCTCCTTGACGTTTGTCCTTCTTACCAGCTGATAAGACGACCTCTCTCCTTCATGGTTCACGAGCACTCCCTAACATGACCCGTTTGAAGGAGGTCACACTAAGACAGCTACCTATCGATCCTTCCTCGACAATGTTCAATCTGTGGGGGCAGAAGATGCCATGAAGATCACCAACCTAGAATACAACTGCATGGTCTCGGTTCACAAATTCGCCCGCGAGAACAACATCGACTGCGATTCTGTGAGGTGTCAAACCATTGACGTCTTTTACGACGAGAAGCAATTTGAAAAGGCTCGAGAATCGGTCGTGCTAATGGAGAAGTTGATGGGCAAGGAAAATGCTCCGAAGCACATTTTCCACAATAGCCAGGAGACGGCAGAGAAATTTCTGGCACCGAACAGTGTTGGAGGGCTTGAGTATGAATCAGGGAGTCTGAGTGCGTACAAGTTCACGATCGGCGTACTAAAGCTCGCTCTGCAAAAGGGACTTAACCTTCAATGCAACACTCCTGCAAAAAGCTTGTCCAGATGTACTGCAGATGGGAAGTGGACCATCTCGACACCACGTGGCAATATCAAAGCCACAACACTCGTCCTAGCTACAAATGGCTATACTGCACACCTCTATCCGCAACTCCAAGGGGTGATCGTCCCTTTGCGAGGAGTCGTGACAGCTCAACGGCCTGGACAGAGCATGCCTCAAAAGGGACTAGAAACTACCTACTCCTTTGTCTACGATGAAGGCTTTGAATACATGATCTCTCGCCCTGCCGGCTCCAAGTTTGAGGGTGACATTGTGATCGGAGGTGGTATGCACGTTGCACAAGACGAGGGAACGTCCGAATACGGGAATACTGATGATACCACCTATGACAAGAACAGCGCAGACTATCTCTTGGAATGTACAGAGCGATACTTTGGCGCGAAGAATTGGGGCAAAGACAACCCGGAAGGTCGATGTCGGCGAATCTGGTCTGGCGTCATGGGCTTCTCATGCGACGGTTATCCTTTTGTAGGACCTGTGCCCGGTGAGCAAGGGCTATATTTGGCTGCCTCGTTCCAGGGGCATGGAATGGTCTTGTGTTTTTTGTGCGCAAAAGCCGCTGCAAGCATGATTGAAGGGACAGACGGCGAGGAGCTCAAGAGTTGGTTTCCCACATGTTACAGAGTTACTCCGGAAAGGCTGAAGAAGAAATTTGACGGGCGCTAGAGAGCATCAGGAGCGCCCGAGCCCGAGCCGGTCGAGAACGGAGCGGATCAGGATGCGGAAAAGAGCAGGGGCCAGAAAGGAAGGTCTCTTATGCTGGGAGAAAGTGGAGCATCGTTCATGTTCTTAAGACTTGGTCACCTAGAGGAGATGTATATTTCAGCTTGGATAGATTCAATACCTTCGAGCCAGGAAGATCCGGCCACCCAGCATCAACCACCATCAAACAACGCGGTAACCCGAATCAGATCAAATCGGAGCCTGGGAGCACGGACATGAAGAAACCTCTCTACAACATGGGAGAGTATGGATCTTCCTTCGTCTCAGGAGCGAGCCCAACTCGTCATTTCTAGAGCAACGCCGGTACAATGCTTTCCCCAAGAAACCCTGCATCAAAAACGCCGTCTAATGCTTTGCTTTCCCCCATCCCTTGTTTCTGGATGTCTTTTGAGTCATAACGTCGTGTCGCGTCCGTCCAACCAGCCCCTTGACATCCCGGAAACCTAATCTTTTGCTTACTGAGTCTGGCACTGCGCACCCTGCGGACCATCTTCATCCTCCCACGCTCCTTGGGCCTCCTGGCCTCCGATTTCGTCAATGTCTGCCACCTCGAAACTCACCTCGTCGGTTTCCTCGGCTTCGATCGGTGGCTCCGGGCCAGGGAGGAGTTTCTGCAGTTGCTCCAACGCCTCGGGCTTATCCAAGAAGAAGCCATCTTCAGGGAAGGCGATCTCGACGACGAGATAGAGATCTCCCTTTGCGTCAGACTTCTTGAGCGGCATGCCTTCACCGTGGACCTTGAGCACTTCGCCAGGGCGGAGGATCTGGCCTGGTTCTTGCGGGTGCCTCAGTTCAATGCCCCGCCCGTCGAGGTGCTTGAGGACGACGCGGTGGAAGCCCGTCAGCGCCTCGGCGAGGGTGACGTCGAGCTTTGCGCTGAGATCGTTGCCCGTGCGCTGGAACACCTCGTGAGGCTGCTCAACAAGGTGAAAAATGATGTCTCCAGTCTGCTCCGCCCCTGGGATCTGATCTGCCTCGCCTTCGAGTTTGATTTGATCGCCTTCCCGAGCACCACGGGGGATGTAGAGTTCGAGCTGCTTCTTCTCTTCCGTGACCCTTTTGCCCTTGCATTTCTTGCATTTGTCCTTGGGATTGAAAACCTGGCCTGTACCCTCGCAGGCACCGCACTCGACCATGCGCTGGGTCAACATGCCCGGACCCACCTGGCTCAGAACCTGCTTGACACCCTGCCCCTTGCAAGCGGAGCACTCTTTTGCTTGTGCCTTCTCTGCACCACCGGTACCCTTGCATTTCGAACAGATGACGTTCTTGGTGGAAGAGAACTTGACAGTCTTGCCTTTGTACAAATCTTCCAGAGTGACTTCGTATTTCTGATTTTCATCGGGACTTCGTCGCATTTTGCGGCCGCCCATCCCCGGCATGCCCATCCCCGGCATGCCCATCCCCGGGATCCCACCACCCATGCCGAACAGGTTGAGGATGTCTTCCATGTTCACCTCCCCACCCATGCCCCCGGGCCCGCGGGACCCATCGAAGGCAGCCATGCCGTGGGCATCGTAGAGATGTCTCTTTTCGTCGTCGTAAAGGATTTCGTAAGCCTGGGAGGCGGCTTTGAAACGAGCTTCTGCCTCTTCTCGCTCCTCGGGAGGCACTTTGTCGGGGTGGCTGGCGAGAGCCGCTTTTCTGTATGCTTTGCGGATATCGGCTTGAGAGGCATCTCTGGGGACGCCGAGGATCTCGTAGAGATCAATCTCGGCGCCAGTGTTGGGGGTATCGCCGTCCATGTTTTTGTTTCAAATCTATTGGGAGATGTGTGTATCGAGAGATATGTGCGGGAAGCAGAGAATGTCGGTGTTGATGGAAAGTGGAAAATAATTAAACGCTTCGAGGCATCCAGCAGATGACAACTAATCGACAGGTTCTGTGAGAAAGATGAGTGGAGATTGACTTCGCAGTTTTCGTTCAACCCAGCGCGAGCTAGCACGAAAAGTCGGGCCTAATCTTCAACAGATCCAGTGGTGGCGCGCAAGCAATTATTATTCACTACCAGGTATAGGGCTGCATGTGTATGGATACCTGACGATTAACCCGGACGGCGGAGGAATAGAAGCATTCGAAGAGTTTGGACTGCTTCCCTCTTTTCCTACTGGTTGGACCGTGAATCTTCTGGTGATTTCGAGTCTAGGAATTTTGCATTGATTACCACACCTTGCATTCTTTCTTTATCAATTGCAACGTCTTCTCCTGTTGTCCATGAGGGCGAGGCCTGCCATCCGCGTCACTGGATGGGTGTGCAATTCATGTCGTGCCCGTCAGACCGCGGCAAAGGGGCATTCGCTTGTCCCGAGTCGCAAAGCCTCGACTGCGCCAACCAGTAACGGCAGCACCACGACGCATTCCACCCCAAAACGAGGAAAGCTGCCCTCAACACCAGCTCGAACTCGGTTCGCTCCCTCTCCCACGGGCAATCTTCACCTAGGCTCCATCCGTACTGCGTTGTTCAATTACCTCCTTGCTCGAGCGACGAACGGCCAGTTCCTTCTTCGAATCGAGGACACCGATGCAAAGAGGACGATACCCGGTGCAGAGGACCAGTTGTACAGAGATCTGAGGTGGGCTGGGCTGCAATGGGACGAAGGCCCTGAAGTAGGAGGACCTTACGGCCCATATCGACAGTCTGAACGACTCGAGCTGTACAAGACACACATCAAGAGCCTGTTACAGACGGGACAGGCATACCGCTGCTTCTGCACGTCGGACCGTCTCGATGATCTCAATCGCCGCCGCCACGAAAAGGGATTGAGTTTGGGGTATGACAGGAAATGCCTGAACAGCCTCTCCCCGTCTCAGGCGGAAGAGAAAGCCCACCGCGGTGAAGCGCATGTTATCCGTTTCCTGTCTCCGCCCGAGTGGCCTCGCTATAATGACCTCGTCTACGGCAAGTCCCAAGGCCACGGGGCCGAAAAGACCAAACGATTGCTCGTGGACGAACCGGTATACGAGGATGCGATTCTGATGAAATCCGATGGCTTCCCCACTTACCATTGGGCAAATGTTTGCGATGACCATGAAATGCACATCACTCACGTCGTCCGGGGGTCCGAATGGATGGCTTCGACACCACTGCATGTCGCGCTCTATAACTCCCTCGACTGGACGCCTCCAGCTTACGCCCACGTCCCACTGCTGGTCGACGCCAACAAGCAAAAGCTCAGCAAGAGGAACTTCAACTCTGACATCTCACGATTCCGCGACCAAGGTATATTTCCGGAGGCCCTCGTCAATTTCGCGGCGCTTTTGGGCTGGTCTCACACCCAGAAACGGGACGTCATGGACCTCGCCCAACTCGAATCCCTTTTTGATCTGAAAATCACAAAGGGGAACACCATTGTCTCGCTGGATAAATTGAACTTTTTGCAGGAACAACATGCTCGCCGCCGAGTGCTAGCTGGAGGAGAAGAATTTGAGCAAATGATTCGCGATGTGGCCGTCTCTGTTTTGGACAAGTACGGCGCTGGGAGAATCATGCAGTTTCTAGCCTCTGGTTCCCAGAAAAGGCAGCTAAGAGATGTGCTCGCCCAGTTGTTGAAGGTCGAATCTCTACACTACCGCTCCCCATCTCAATTCGCCGAACAGTGCGCCTTGTTCTTCGAGCCTGTGTCCCTGAAAAACGACTTGGAAGTCAGTGACGTCGGGCTCCTCCATCCGCTCCGCGTCGCAGCATCAACGCTGGCTTTGATCCCCGAAGAGTCGTGGACCCGGGACACGCACCTCTCGCACCTCCGTTCCCTCGAAGCGAGCGGACCCGACGAGTCCGTCGACGCGCGGACCTGGAAACGGGAGCTGTACCACTACCTCCGCTGGGCATTGCTGGGCGGCAGACAAGGGCCCGGCATCGCCGAGACACTGGAGATCCTGGGGCGGGGGACGTGTATCGCGAGAATCCAAGACGCGAATCTACGGGCTCGAGAGTTCGAGTCCGTCACGACCAAGCCCGTCGTCCAGGCTCAAGGGTGGAAAGGCGATGTCGACGGCAAGAGACGAGTCGACAAGGAGTGGAAAGCATATGCGCTGCGTCCGTAAGAGGGGAGAGAGAGAGGGATATATATAATACTAATCGATCGACTCCTCTCATTTTCCCGTGTCTTGATGTTTTACGTGTCCCTTCTCGTAGTTTCATGCTCGACCTATCCTATGCCTTGGTCCATTTTATGCCTGTCGTTGTAGGATGTAGGAAGCTGGAATATGTATGTATGTATGGACATACTTCACATTCCCTCCACGCAAAAGAGTATGGGCAGTACCCGTCCCCGTCAGGGGGCGTGCGAAAGTTACCAGGTAGTCTTTACTTGTACTTGTACTTGTACTTGTAGTTCAATATCCCTCTGTCCGTGTCATGGATGTCCTGTATACGAGCCCAGGTGGGATTTGGGATATACGGTACATCGAGGAAGAGAATCAGGAGAGGAGCAAGGAAAGAAGAAAGGCAGTCAGTAAGTCGTCATTTGGTAAGAAATCTTTTTTTTTTCCCTTTTTTCTTTTTCCGTGATTTTCCATCGCGTGCTGAGGCTGTCCCCTCTCAACCCAGATTGCCGAGTACGCGCAGCCAGCATGCACGGACCGTAGCAGATACTTCAAGTCTCTTTGTAGGGTATGCACACCACCTCGGACCACGGACCGCGGCGCACTTCCACCAGTAAATCTACTCAGTCACCTCCCTGACCATCTCCCAGTTCCCTTTCAGATCCTCCTTCCAGAGAGTGACCTTGTTGTCACCGCCCGAGACGGCGAGCACATTGCCGCTCAGACTCCAGCTCACGCGCCAGGTGACGGCGTCAAACTCCAACGTCTTGGCCAGGGTCCAGTCGCCCACGTTGCCGGGCCCGGAGTTCATGTTGGTGCAGGTCCAGATCTTGACCGTCTTGTCCTGGCTCGCGCTGGCGATATACGACTTGCTGAGCAGGGTGGGCGACCAGGCGACGTCGCGGACCCAGTCGCCGTGGCCGTTGGGCAGGACCAGCACGTTCTCGTACGTGCCGCTCTGCGGGTTCAACTCCCACAACTTGACGTTGTTGTCGCTCCCGCCCGTGACGAACCGCTTGACCAGCCCACCGCCACCGCCCGCCGCGGCGGTGCCGGGGTCTTTCCGCGTGATGGCGCCCGGCGGGGCAGACGGCGCCCAGCTCACCGCGTTCACGCCCATGGGGTGCGCTGGGAAGATGATGTGGCCCCACTGGTTGTCGCGGAACTCGAGCACCGACACGTTGCCGTCCGACGAGGCACACGCCAGCAGACAGCCCAGGTCCGGTGGTGCCCAGGAGACCATGTTGACCGAGGCGGTGTGGAATGTGCTCGTGAAGACCAGGGTCCATGACGACTGTGACTGTTGGCCCGGCTGGGACTGTTGTGAGGGCGTTTCGCGGTAGATGTGCACGCGGCCATCGTACGACGACGAGGCCAGTAGAGTGCCGAACTTTGGATGCGCCCATGACACGCACCAGACCGCGCCTTCGTGGCTGTAATGCGCCATCGAAAAAAACAAACTCTTTGTTAGTGTATGCCAACAAAAACCTCAAGGCCAATGTGTGACAGAAGGGTGTGGGGGAGGGGGCTCACCCTTTCAGCGTCTCCGTTAACCGGTGTTGGTCGCCTTCAATCTCAAAGATCTTGATAGTCTTGTCGCTCGAACAAGTCGCGAGTCGTCGGCCATAATAGTCGAGGACCGCATCGTGCTGTCAACCACCGTATCCCGTCAGCCGGCCACTCTCTTTCCTCAATCGCGGAACCCAATCTCTTGAAGCCGTAGAAACAATCATTCAAAGTATATTGTAGAATCCATCGTGGGTGTGGACAAGGGAATGGCAGAGCAACGTACAATCATATCATCGTGGCCCGAGTTCGCAATGACCTGCGCCTGTTTCATTGCGCACAAGTTAGTTACTTCACTTTAGCCATGGCAATTTCTCGCGACGTCAAGACTCGGAGAACCACCAACTAGGCAGAGGGAGAGTTGTATGTCCAGCGAGGAACCCCAGGCTGTGTGTTCACTCAATTGCGTAGTCTGCGGCAAGGGACGAAAAAGGGCACCAAAAGAAACATACCATTTCCACGTCAACTGCGTCTGGACAGGTACTCGGGGAATATGTAGGTGGGTAAATGAAGGGAGAAAAGTGTGACGGCACAAGAGGAAAACACTACCGCATATCGGGACGGATGTGACAGATGTAAGCACGGAGAATGGAGGGAACACGTCGAAGACTCGTAAATGGGTGGAGGATGGTGTTTGCGCGACTTGACAAGTTTCGTGATCTGGCAACTATTTCGCTGCTGGAGTCCAGATGCGCAGTTCAGCCTCGTGTGCTCCGTGCATCTCTGATCCGCCATCTTATCTTATCGGACGAGGCTGCGCCGTTGTGACAGTCATCGCGTACAAAGACACCCACTAATACTACATGTTGACTGTGTAAGTTGTTCAGTACCTCATTCGGCCACAAAAGTCTCATTCTTCTTGTTTGATGTAATAGCCATCAGACAAGACACTATATGCCGCCCAAATAGAGGCATCCTTCTGGAAAATCTGGGGTAGTTCTACATTCCATTCCGGCACATTGCATATGCAACCAAAGACTGGCTGATATATTCGCGCCTCGCAGTCCCCGTCCGATCATTTCAAAAACCGTAATGCCCCGATGCATGTAGCCTGACCAGCTCTTCCTTTTTCTGACCAGAGATCCCACCCACTCCTGAACAGCTCCAGAATATAATGCACAAGCACCGCGAGGACTCAATCGAGGCTCACGAAAGACGAGAAAGAGTAAGGACGTTCCGTTTCAAACCCGCACAGACAACAAACTCGACTACCTGCCGAGTGGTAAGGTATGCCGGTGCAATCCCTCATTCCACACAGGCAGCTTCTTGTCTCGCTCGTAGACCAACCCGCAACTGTTGCATAGTGTCTGCTCGAACATCACCAGTCAGCATCGTCAAATCTCAAAGGGGTTCAGGAGTCGCAATCACAAGTTGGAAAGACAGAGGCAGAAGCAAAAGGGAAACAGGAGGGGACTCACTCTAGGACCCATAGGTCCATCCCGAACAGCCCAGACGGCGCTGCCCCAAATGAGACAATGTTTACACCGCCAATTCTGCCTCTCGTATTCCTGCAGTCGATTGCCTTCGCCTCCCCAGCCAGCACCAGCAGAGCTTCCAGTAGCATCCGGGGTCTGTGCCTTTGCCACGGGAGAGAGCGATCGGAACCGCCGCTTCTTCTTGCTTCTTTCTCCACGTCCCATGAGGGGAGTGTCCTCTCCTGTCCCGGCGCTCCCAATGGTGGTGTAGTCAAAGTAACTTCCTCGTTGCTGTGCTTCCTGTTCTCGAGCAGAGGGCACCATCCCAGCTGTGGAGCTGAATTTGGCAGTCTCTCTCCGCAATCTCCTCAGTTGACGTTCACGATCACCCTCTCTCTTCTCGAGCTCTTCTTTACTCAGAGCCTCGAATTTAGGCTCCCATTCGGCGCCAAAATCGTCAATGTCGTATCTCCACCCGGCACCTTCTTCGCCTCGGACGGCTTGGTTGTCGATTTCTCCGCTTAAATGGTTCCCACCGATCATGACCATGCCGCCTTCGCACGCCTCCTTCTTCAGTCGCAACACTGCTTCGTAGATCGCATGAGTGATGGCCATAACCCATTCGCCGCCCAATCCCATGTCTGCGCAAGTCTGTCTTGCAAATGCCTCTGCAGCACCCGGTGGATGTAACAATGACCATTCGAATTTGTCTTGGTAAAGTTTCGAGGAGAGGTAGATTGAGAGCGTAATTATGCAGCGGTACGTGTCGTCCGGATTAAGAAATGGATCTTCAGAGTCATCCTGCTGCTCAATCAGGGGTTCTGGTGGTAGCGGAGAAGCGACTGCTGTTATAGAAGCGCCGTTGGTCAATGTAATAGGATGAGGTGTTGAAATGGCGGGAGTTCCCGGTGTCGTAGAGGTTGGACGCGAGATGGAAGCCCCCAGGTGCGCCCGGGGTGTGCCGCCACGAGAGCTTCCATTGACAAAAGCTGACGGTGTTGGAGCAGGGTTGGTGTCAGGCATTTGCGATCTCTTCTGCTGAGTGTGAAAGAGAGGATGCATGGCAACACCCGCGTAATCCTCCAGTTGGGTCCGTATTTGCTGACTGACGTTCATGGCAAGGCCCGTTTGGTTCGGCAAGTCCAATTCGCGGACGAAACACTGCGCGAAGTCATCCGGAGTGAGCAGATTCTCGTGGAGATTCCACAGAAAAATGTCCCGTATCTTGTAGCCCGGCAAAGGTTCAGGTTTCTTGAACATTGGGAGAGAAGGGTTGACTCCGATGTCCCCTGTGCGTGGCAGGGGGAAAGGCGCTTCAGGCTGGTAGGGAGGTACATCGAGATCGATACGTATCGGTATAAGGGTGAGTGGGAGTTGCGACTGGATGTGTGCCTGGGCATCGGTCCTGTTCGACACAACAAAACTTGGTCAATAACACTACAGTGAGATTTCAACAGGTCGAGGGGGCAGCACTAACGTGGGCCTCACGGTCCTCCTGATTATCCAATCCCGATAAATGGGCTGCACATCGACAGGCTCGTGTATTTCCTTTCCCACCTTTTCATGCTGCGGTTCCTTTTTCTCGAGCTCTTCCCGTCGTAGCGATCGCAGTCCGGTCGGTCGCCGGGGCCCCTCGCTGTCTTCAAAGTCGTCCTCATCGTAGGCATCATCTGCGTAGTTGATTATGGTTGTCCCTCGTTTGGTGGTGCGACCGCCGGGCACGACATTTTGGGTCTGGAGAACGGGCTGGAGGAGGGTGTTGGTGTACTGGCGAATTCGTGGGGGATAGCTGGTCACATATGCTTGCGCGGGCGCCATGGTGCATCGCGGTTGGCTGGACGAGTGATACAACACTATGACATGGTCGACAGCGACAAGGCTTGGAAAGAAACGACTCCACGCACCACGCCCGTCAGAAGGGTATCAAGGGAATTGGCCAAAGCGTGTCGCAATGCGCTGCAGTAACGGGCGACTTGAAGAAATGTTCGCAGTCGCGACTTTCGATCCCTTCCGAGACGGGTCTAGTGCCAAGCCAAGGGACTCCCCGGTAGTCCCAAGACACTAATCCGATATTGGAAAGAGCTTAAATTGGAAAGTATTCGACGATACCTCCTCAATCACCAGTTCGCAGAGGGTCACATCAAGATGAGATGATGCCCTAGAAATTGTCCACTTTGGATCATATGTTCAACCCTCACCATGAAGGTGCTTCCTCGAGCCCTTGGCCTGAAAGGCCTTTATGAGGTCGCGCTTTGATAACCCTGGTTTCGTGGAGACAGCCTCCCCATTGACCACATCCTTGCCAGAGCCCAACTGACAAACCGGCAACTGTTGAAGCATGTTTCTTGTCCGGCTTTCGGATTGCTTAGATCTTTGTAATTTTTCTTGGGCTAGCTCAGATATTGTGTCCGCCATCGTGAAACATGCGGGGAACTGTTCGTGCCCTTGACCTTGGAATCGTCCTTTCTCCCACTGAATACGTCGCTTTTCCCACTCAATAGTCCGAGTATTTTTACCCGCCTGCCCGAGATGATATCCTGCAGTCTTCACCGCAAGTCCCATAGTTAGCATCCGGCGAAAGTGGAGGAGCGGATGAAATGCTCCGTCCTGTCCACTGTGAACAAGCGATAGGAAAGCGCAAGTACCTCGTATATTGTCGAGGCTCGATTCCTGGCCTCATTGATTGAGCCCAAGCTCAAGTGTTGTACGAGGTACAAATTGTAATCTCCTCGTAAAACTAGCTCTCTCTGTTGGACCCCTTGTACCTATTTCGCCAAGCTAGAGCCCTTAAATCACCCTCAGCCTTGCATGGGCATGTCCGCCCCACTTTTAATCCCAGACAAGGCTGAAGTGATATATAGACAAAGGCACCCAGCATACTCACTCTCAGTACCAACGAGAAATTCACTCACCACCAAGGCCCCCACTCCGAAGAAAATAATCATCAATATCATTTATTCCCTCGTAATTTCCTGCAACATAGCCCCCCCACCAAGTGAAAAATCACACACCAAAAAAAAAAAAAAAAAACTTGAAGTTCGAACAGCACTTGGAGACCCCTACAACTTCGAGTTCGGGGGGGCTATTGTTAACAATATTGGGAAAAGGTCTAGTGGGTTAGGTGGGAGGGGCCTTCTAAAGGGGATTCATGAGCTTGCTGTAGGGGTCTTGCACATGATTCTCCTGTCCCAGAGTACCTCGTGGCTGTTGTAAGATTGCTCGATTTAACCCTCTCCACCGGGGAGAGGATAGGAGCCGCAACACCTGCGAGGGAAATGGGAGAAGGTATACTAGAAGCCGCCGGAGCCAACTTTACCTTTTTGCTGCTGGATGGGAATCAACAAGGAAGGTCCAAAGAGAAAAGTTCACTGTCCAAGTCTCGCCCATGGAGAAACATGTACATATTTTTTTATTACCCCAAGTTACAAATGAACAAACGTGGGATCCTTCTTCACCAAGCTAACGGCACTAGGTGATTGTGACTGGAGGTAAGAAGAAACCCAAATATTGGCTGTATGGAGCCTCACCCAGCTACTTATGGGCAAACCTTAGCTGTGCAGGCAATGTCGCGACAATCACCCGTTTCATACTCCCAAAGGCCCTAACACATGGATATTCCGAAACCGAACTTCTTTTTCTCCTGATCGCTCAATGCAAAACGCCAACACGGCAACGAAAGAATGACTGCGCTCCTGTCATCGAAGGCCAATCACGCTCTGAACAGGATGTCAGCACAACGGTATATTGACACAACAAAGGGGTAACTCACCATTTCGAGGGTCCACACTCTTCGAATCCATACCTTCAACTTGCCCTCAACCCCATCCACATCAGTCAGCTCAACACCCTCCCACCAACATCTCCGAGCCGGTTTTCGCCAAAACAGGAGGAGTTTTTGAGCCATGCCCACAGCATTGCTCCCGGCCAAATCCCCTTTGATATCAGTCCGTAGCCGCGCGAGAGCCAGGCTGCAGATAACGGCCTTGTTTGGTTCTCCAGCTCGATGACCCCAGGCATCATCGTGATTAAAACCGCTGTATGTGTCAGCATCTCCATCTGAGCTGATCGGTTTGTGGAACATACCCAGCGGTCAGCATTTCAATCAAATGTTGCTCTGTCGTGCCAGCTTCTTCACTCCGCTTAAGGCCAGAGAAGATTCCGTCTTGTTTGAGTAAGGATTTACCAGCGGCCCGTTTGATCTCTGTCATTTCCGGCTGCTCAATGTCTGGACGAGGAGGAATGACGTAAAAGTCAAGATCTTCTCTCAAGACTATGATTCCCGCTCGGTCCTGAAGCATGTCCTTGGTCGAACCCTGTAAGGGTTCAATCGAGATGGGGTCATGTTCTGGTGGTGTTGTTGGGGAGGGAGACGTGGAGGGTATTGATTGAGCCACATCTCGGAAGAAATTTAACATATACTGAAGGGAGGCTGGGTCATACTGTGAAGAATAGGTTACATCTCCGATATAGATACAAGGATTGCTAAGAACAACAATGGGATGGGGGCTTTGATTGGGACGTACGTCAACCGGGTAGACATCGCCTTCGTGAAACGAGTTCATGTGGCCATCCGGGAGAAGGCCATTGGGGAATAATGATAGCAGCACAAACTCGGGCAGCGTCAACAATTCATCACGGGAAAGGGTGAAATGCGTTCCCCTGAGGTACAGTCAGCTTTCTGTCTGCTGGCTTTCAGTGTGAGCCAAGGAAACAAACCTCAAGTCCAATGTGATGTGTTCATCAGCTGCGGCCTCGCCTGCTACACACCCATCGTGTCAGTCTTCATCACTTCCCCCCAAGAGCATCGCCACTCACCTCCTAAAGTGTTGATTGGTGGGCCTGTTTGCTGAACCTGTGTGATGATGCTGGCCGCACCACCCGCTGCCGCCATGAGGTATGAGAACGAGTCTAACGGACTAGAACCTTCGGTATAAGGTGGCGGCGGCTCTCCGTCGTCAACAGCCTTGCCGGAAGAAGACTGAGCTTTTGTGTCTTGTGGGAGGGCAGCTTTTGTCTCGCGCTCAGCCTTAGACCCGGGTTCGTCTTCGGCGAGAGCCTCCTCGAAGGAGGGTGCCGGGGCAGAGGCTAAGAGCGAGTCGCAATGAGTCTCGGTGACAGTGGCTCTGATGCGGTCGAGCTCGGCCTCGGATGGAAAGTAGAGGGAGGAGAAGGGAGGTGGTCGTGGGGAGGGAGGACTCGAGGATGACGCTGCGGACCTGGGAGAATGTGGCGGCGGTGCAATGTATATCTTGTCCTCGTTTTCAGTGTCGTCGTTGTCGAAGGAGTGGTTGAATCTCGACAACGCCGTGATGGGCGAGTCTCCTCGATCAAAGACCGGAGGTGACAAGGTGACTGATTGGGCGCCGCGAGTGCGCAGCAAGTAATCAAACAACCAATGTGGAAGTCGTGTCGAGTATTGTTTAAACGAGGCAACGCGCAACGACAGAATCGGCACTGAGTAAGGGGAGTCGATCTTTTTATCTTGACAGAGGTCCTGCGAACGTAGCGATCGCGAGGAGGAATGTTGATTAAGGATGAGAAGGGTGGTGGAACATTGGATTGAGTCACGTTGAGCTGGACATTGGGCGTTTGGGATACTGGTATTGTGCAGAGTTGCAGCAGAGGTGCGAAGTTGGATCACGATGGGCCAGGTTGAGAGAAACGGGCCAGGTTTAGTGGCTTCCCCGTTATTTTGCACGGCTGCTGCAGGTGGAAGTTGCCCGTTGGTGTGGCTTATAAGCGCCTTACGGGCGTCCAAACAACCCTGAACACCAACCACCTTTTACCTTGCTGGGCTCCCAAGGGCACCTCCCCCCTTAAGCTGCCGCACGACTGGGACATTTTCACTGGTCCCGCCGCCTCCGCTCTGCCCATCTTTAGTACCTGACGGGCCGCCACGCCTTTCCCTTGCTGTTAAAACGGGCCCCGGAGCATGGGGCTCCTCGCCTGTACCGATTTTGGGAGAATGGTAAGACCTGCGTTAGATTGTACTTGCAGTTAGGATAAAATAGATATTATATCTTAAGCATGGCCCAGGATAGCTATAGATGGCTTCTTGCTCCCTCCTTCAAGCCCTGGACGCCAACTGCACCCCCCGCCTGCTCCCTAAATACTCGTAGAATTTGCGTTGCCCTCACTCTACCACGCATGCACCATCTCCCTCCACGGCTACCACAACTACACGTACCTAACCATCACCGTCACTTCAATGGATTCAACTTGTCAATGATGCCCTTCTCTTGCCCCGCCGGCCGAACATCTCCACTTCCTTGACTGGGAGTTAGAGTCTCGCCGCCAGATCCTGTGACGGTGCTGCTCTTCCCTCCCTCGGCAACGCCAGCAACCCCCCCAGTGTTCTGAACCTCGCTTCCCGGGTCCAGTTCGACACTCTTGTTCGCCGCGCCGGCGTGCCCACTCGTTCCGATAATGCCTGATCCTGCTCCGGCGCCGGCGGTGGTCGAGGCTCTCTTCTGGCCTGGAAGCCCAAACAGTTCTGAGTGTGAGGATGCAGTACCTTCTGAGGTGCCCGTCGTGCTTGTTGTCTGGCTGTCGGTCATTTTTTTTTTCGAAGAGGTAGGCCCGACCAAGTGCGGTAGACAAGGTTGCTATACGAGATGAGTTTTTTGCGATGGTCTTTGTTTCTTGTTGTCAAAATTTGCCTTTGCTAGGGAGTCGTTTTCTAGCAAAATGTCTGAATAGACGTGGTACGAAAACATGCACCACCCTTAGATATATTCTACTGAATGCTCCCTGCACAGCCCCAAGTCCATTGTTGACGGTCGCTTGCTACAATGACTTCACCTGGCATTATCTGACGACAGCAGCATGACGATCATGGCGAATGCTGAAGAGGCAAAGAGGGGCACCTCGTCTTCGGATTAGTTCTCCGATCAAAGAGGAGGGAGATGCCTCTGAGCCTCGTCACACGCCCAGCGCATAGCCCAGTGCCTAAAAGACATCCATCACCCAGTACTTCCCGGTTTGTGTAGCAAAGATCAGCAAGGGGTCTGTCTTGGTTCGCCCACATAGCGAGGCCGCCCAGGAAATTGTGGCAAGAAGCGAACTTGATAGAGAGATCCCGGCGCTGCCAAAGCTGATTCCACGCGATTCTCATGGTCGGCTAGTAAAGCATAATCCCATGCCCTTCCCGTCTCGCTCCAAGAAAGCTTGCTGCTGGGTTACTTTTTGAAGAGCTGTAAAGCGTTCCTGCTACATAATTTCTCCTTGTCGTCGTCACTGGCAAACACCTGGGGCAGATACTCATCGTGCTGCTTGGACAGGCCTTGGACCACCGGTAAGGGCGTGTAAGGAAAATCGCTCCCAAACAGCATCCTATCGACGGTGACGTACTCTAGCAGGCCCTTGGCCTGCTCCGGGAACGCCCATCCCGCGGTGTCGAAGTAGAATTGTTTGTTGAGCCTCTCCTTGACCCATGCCGGAGTGACCTCGTTGGCAGATCCTCCCAGCTTCATGACCTCGGCGACGCTCGAGAACCGGTTGATCAGGGGTGGGAACGCGCCTCCGACGTGTGACATATGGAAGGTGATGTCGGGACACCGCTTCACGGTGCCAGTCAGGAACAGATTGATGACGGCGCGAGCACTGTCAAACAGGAACTCAAACATCGGTCTCGGGAACTGAGGGAGTGGCGTCGCCGCAGTTCCCGACGACAGGCAAGGGGTGGTAGGATGGATGAAGACGACGGCTTTTCTCCGGTTCAACTCGTCGAAGACGGCGTCAAAGTCCTTGTGTCCGAGATACGTCCCGTGAAAGTTGGTGAGCACAACAAACCCGTCGGCGTTGAGGTGGTCCATGGCATAGGAGATCTCTTGCAGGCTGCCTTCGACGTCGGGTAAGGGGAGAGAGGCGAAGAAGCCAAATTGGTCGGGCATTCGCTTCTTCAGATCCGCCCCGACCTCGTTGACGTGTCTGGCCAGTTTTCGGGCAAGTGCGTCGTCGCCTGCCTTGAGGTGGACTCCCGGTGTGCTGATGCTGAGAATCGACTTCGTCACGTTGATGGATTTCATCATTGTAAGGTGACTCTCTTCGCTCCATTCCTGATCACAGCCATTAGCTAGCCTCTTGGGCAGATTGATCGGGGGCTCTGCAGACGTACCGGAATCGCTGGCATGCCATCAGGGTTCTTGTGGCCATTTTCAGCAAGAGCCTTGCGGTATTCCCTGAGGAAATCAGGTTAGGAGGACTCGACTCGACTCGCTTCGCTTCGGGCGCCTCCCGAGAATGAATTGAACTTACGCAGGCAGGTAGTGGGAGTGACAGTCAATCTTCGGATAGGGAGACATTTCTGGCTTGCGAGTAGTAGTATTGCGCCGGTATCAAGGAGTGCAAAACTATCAGTTGACAGATTCGGAGGGTTCTGGTGCTTCGTTCATATAAGACGGACGTGGCGGTATATCGCGGGGTTTGTGGAGGCCCGCAGTTTCCCACAAACCACCTCGTTAAACCTGGACTTTGCAAAGACCGATCTTTACCCGCCTCGCCGCCAACTTGTGTGGGACGGGAAGCAATGGTGGGCTAATTGGACGCAGCGCTTTGGAAACGTCCCACGACGCAGGGGTCTGTACACAATACCCGTGTCTTGCCCGATCGAGGCTTGGAAGGAAGTCTGGGAGTTTTGGACTGGGGTGTGACACAGGACTGCGCAGGCAAATGGAGGTGTGTAGACGAGGGAATTCACTCCCACACCCATGCCAGGAAGGTGCAGACCTATCGACGCCTGGCTGTTGTTGATCAGACAAAGTACAATATGGCCCCCCTCCTTCTCCCATCAACCCGCCAGAGCCTTGCCTATCATCTCCTTTGCCCTCTCACTCAGATCCATGGCGAGCGCCAACTCTTGCCCCCTCTGGCCCATCTTCACCCACGTCTTCTGCAATATGCCAATGATCTTCTCTTCATCGTGGCCCTTTTCGAAGTCGTCAAACTGGTCGTCCAGAAACACCAGGCACGCGACATCCTCAATGACCTGCGCGTCGGCGTCGCCCTTACCTTCCCCCTTTTTAAGATCCTCCTTTGCAATCAGCGCTGCCACCTTGCCGGCTTCCTCCTCCGTGTACGAGCACTCCAGGCAGATCTGCCTGACTTGCTCGGCCTGCCGGTTCTTCAGGAACGTTCGCCACGCAAAGTACCCGGCTTTGGTGCGCGGGTAGCTGTCTCGCGGCACTTCCCAACGGCGGAAATGCTGGGCACGGGCGGCCGTGGCGAGCAAGGGGCCCGCGTTCGGCGTGTGGAGGTTGAGGTAGCGTGTCATTTTCTGAGCATAGTGTAGCTCGTAGGGGATTTTGTCGCCGTTGATGTCGACCGTGTTCGGGTCCTCTCTGTGTGCTGCGTCTATCAGTTCCAGAGCTTTTGAGACGTCCGGAGCCATGGCGGGATACAGAGAGTGAGTGACCGTGTACTTATACTCTCTACAGACGCTGAACTTTTGTCGTTTTACTATTGTGAAAAAACACGCGAGATCTTCAAGTGCATTTGGGATCTCGTGGTCCGAATCTGCCGAAGATTTTCCCAGTGTCTAAAAAATGATGTCACTCTGCAGTGGGGGATGTTTTGCATGTGCGAGAGTCAACGATCCAGAAGTTATGGAGGTATGGAATCCTCTCCAAAGCCCAGCACGTCGAAATACAAGTGATCTTGAGTTGACGGTGCCTGTGTGTCCTCCCCCGTTTTATAATCCGATCGCAGGAGAAATAGTCAACAACAGACGTCCTCTCGCCCTTTTGGCAAAGTCTCTGGCAAACGCCAACAAACCTGTGCTCCCAACGCTCTCTAATCTGTGTTCAAGCGCCGCCCTCCCTCTTTGCATACTCGTCCTCCATGCGCTCCTGGTACAAAGCATCAGCCTCCTTTGACGTGATCCTCTTCTGCTCGCCCACTCCACCACTAGTGATGCGTCCTTGAGCAGGCTGTCCCGCTCCTCCATTCGCGACAATGTATTGCTGTTGCTCTGCTGTCGGAAGGGTGGTCTTTGTCTTTGTCGTCGTTGTTTTCTTGTGGCTGGCCGAGGCGCCCAGGGACAGGGAACCGGAAACCGCGCCAGCAACAGAGGCACCGGCATTGGCGACAGCCTCGGACGTGCGTTTGAAGAATCCAGCGTCGTCCGACATCCTTTTTTTTTTTGGCGTCCGGTCAGCGAAGGAAGATGCCTACAGGTAGAGTCCTCTTGAGCTCAAATATTGGTGTGGAGAGGAGGTATGAGTGTGTCTTCAGCCTGTAAACGAATATATTAGGGTGGGAAGAGGTTGAAAAGAAAGGGTGGTGCAGTCGTGGAATTGGATAGGAATATATTTCCAGGGCCATGTGGGAACTCTTTTCCCAGTACGCCACAACGCCCGACCCCGTTGCCACGAGGGGGGGGTTCTATCAAAAACAGGTTTTGAGGACAAGATTACCCTTTTCGAAATCGGTTCTGTCGCACATGTCAAGAGCTGAACAGTGAGGCAACCACGCACCGAGCACGGATGTGCCTGAAGATCGCAGCTTGTGGCAAGGACATGGTGGTGATGTCATGGGGATATTCAAATGACAATAATGACCAAAATGACAGCAACTTTTCATTGAATAGTACTAGGTATTGCATGTCATTTGACACAGCTCCCTGGAGAGGATCCACTCTACTCGTATTGTACGGTCCTGCTTATACGCTATCGCTGTGATTGGCCGGAGCAAACAAGGCTGTCTTTGTCGCAGGGTCAATCATGGACAAGGCTGTGGTTCAGGGACAAAGCACAACCGGGTCTGTAACAACAAACGCTCCTAACCCACCAGGATGAAAGATCATTGTCTCCTATACATAGAAGCGCTGGGAATAGCAACCTGCTGTTTGATGCAACTCAATAAGACGTGAAGTTCGTAGTTTGCGACGCAAGCAAGAGAAGAAGAATATGCAACTTGTTTTCCACCTCCTTGATTTCTTCAGCCTCGCGACTCTGTCTAGAGATATATATTCTGTATTCATTCGAGATCCCAGCTAAGTCGCTTCTATTGCATAGACACAGACCACAGTCAGTTAATTTTCGCTGCTCTCTTCACCTCTGTCAGTCATAGAACTGCCTTACCAAGTTGTCATTGTGTTCGCATGATCCAGCATTCAGACGGTACAAACCAGTAGCGCTTGCAACTGCCTCACCCGCTGATTCACTGCCTCCAATCTGTCGATAAAACTCAGCCATGCCCATTTGCTTCTTCACAACAAAAGATCACACTTACAACTGTCTCTGGAATCGCGTTTTTCCTCGCTAAACCCAACGCCTTCTCGATCCACCCCGACCCAGAGGTCACTTCATCTCCCGAGACCAGCGAACAGCCTCAGACAAATACCTTGAATACCTTCACCATGCTGTCCTTCAAGTGGACACTCCTTCTCTCGCTCTGGCTCGTCGCCAATGTCGCAGCCATTCCTCGCATCGCCACCCAAGAAATCGAACTCTTTGTTGGCGCAGCTGGCGCCGTTACCATGGCAAGTGCTCTCGGTTGGCACCTCCTCAGAAACAAAAGAGCGGCAGAGGCCCCGGCCTCTGTTGGCCCCAGTTTTGTCAAGACAGTCGTGTCGAAAGGCAGCCGAGATGTGATTTTTCGACCGACGCACCCTTCGACTGTACCCATGACACGATTCTTCTCTGTCCAAGCATGGACCAATGGCACAATCATCTATACGGAAGAGATTGTTGACTTGCGACTCGGCGACCTCACCAACAGAAATCCCAGTTCCTCTGTCATTGTGACGGAAGATATTTGCCTTTCTCATGAACGGATCGATCAGGACACCTGTGAGGCCGGCAACGTTTCCATGGGTATCGACGTTGAAGAGCTTCCATCGCCATCTGACAACGAACCCTCTGTCTGGCGGAGCCTTGCTTCAAGCATGGCGAACATGATTACCCATGCACACAGCAAAATGGAGCCTACCATTGAGTTTGCCAGACAGACGTTCTTCGCTATCCACAACTTCCTGAACAAGGCGCTCGTCCCTTTCCTGAGACTGATACCTACCCATCCAGCACTGGCTGCGTTTATTCTGCTCGGCATTCCACTCTTGATCAAACTTGGTCCTATCGCGGCGATGATATGCCTCATATTCATGCGCCGCTATGGTCCTGCCGCAGGGAAGAGAGGCCTATGGTTGTGCCGCGCCGCTGCTGCCACGACGGCGACAGTCTTCACATGGTTGTGCCGCTTTGCTGCTGCGGCGGCGACGACGGCCTTCATATTGTTGTGCCGCTATGCTCCTGTCGTCCTCCTTTATCTGCAAGACAGCCTAGCCAGGTTCATAAGGTGGAATGTAGAAGGAGACGAAGGTTCGGACATTGCCATCGAAGAGGCCCTTGAAGCACTGCCTGTTGACGAAGTAGTGGTTTCCCTCGACCCATCGACGGATGCACCACTGGATCCAACTCCCGCCACTCAAGTAACGCCGTCTCTACCAGAGACTTCCGAGAACGATGGCGTTGGAACTCTCGTCAACTCCACCGAGGCAGAGAAGCCGGCTGAACAGGCATCCCCTGTTGACACTCCACCACACGATAAAGAAGACGGCCTCCTCTCACAACCTCCATTCGCCTCGAAGGATCCGCTAGCACCAGACTTAGGGGGCGAACCGTCGCAATCCGACAGCTTACCGGTCGTGTCGAATCCGATCCGCCCGAGGGACATGGTTGAACATCTGGCGGATCGACCTTTCACCAGGCGTGACCCTCGAGCGAGATTGTCGATACTAACTGGTGCTAGAAATCCGGGTGAGCGGCAGCGACAACAGCTCGCCGAGAGAGCTTCAAGGCAGGCAGAATTCTCTGCTAAGGCTGACAGCCTGTACGCGATGGGTCGACCAGATAGGCGTTCTAGCCAACCTCAACCGGCTCGCATGGTCACAGAAAAACCAGGGTCGGATAATGATGTCGCGTCCGAGAAAGTGCCTTCTCCGCAAACAGAGTCGAGCGTTGTTTCGACCCCAGGTGACATTCCTGTGGTTGAAGAACTGGGTGAGAAAGAATCTCCAAACATCCAACTTCGGTCGAATACCACCAACGAGCATGAAACCGAATCGCACGATGGCGCATCTTCACAAAGCCAGCTCGGATTGGACGACGTCAATGAGCATGAAGATTTGAGCGCAGCGTCTCCTTCAAAAGACATTCCCATATTGGGCGAACCCCAGGAGGAAAAATCCTCAAACAGCCCGCTCAGGCCGATCACCTCCAACGAGAATGACCTTGTGGGACCGGAATCCGTTTCGACTGAGCTTCGCGATGGTAGAACTTCGACAGAGACTCCGCCTCTCTTGGAGCCCAATCTGGGTTCTATTCCTCCATCACAGGAAGAACAAGATTCGGCCGCTACTTTTCCTTCCACTTTTACAGAGGAGGAAAGCATCACGAGATCTTCTGGGCCTGTTTTTTCGTCAGCCAGCGCACCCATCAAGTCAAATGCAGTGGAGAACGAAGAGAAGGCCGAGGATGATAATTCCCAGAATCGTGTGGGAAAGGAAAAAGATATTCGTCCACGTCCGATGGTGGAAGATGCCGAAGATGAGGACGACAATCGACCTACCTCTACACCATCGACAGGCATCCTCGAAATGGTTGCGGGTGCAGAACAGCCCCTCGAGGGCGAAGCCAAGCGTGACAATGGCGGTAATGAAGGACCACTCTCCTCGAGCGTGTCTGGGATTGATGCCCCAGAGGAACGTCGTCAACAATCGAACGACGCTTCTGCTCAGCGCACTGACGATGCATCTGGAGTCAGCGGCGACTCCATCGCCACTGGCACTGCTGACTTTGGCGGCTTGTTCGATTCCGATAGCCCTGTCACAAGTCCATCTACGCAGAGGGACGTCCATCAGTCCCACGGCACAGGCGTACGTCGTCCCGGTGGACTTGACACCCAGACTCAAGAAGCAGGAGTGACGCCCTCCCGGAGCGAGCGCGTCCGTGGAGTCACCTTTGCAACGGAGTCCGACGGATCAGTGGTGAGCCAAACGTGCCATTTTCGCTCAGATGAGGCGCCCGCAGTATTGCGAGATTCCATGGTTGTAGATGCGCAAGGCGCAGCGGCCACTGGCATTCAGGTGTCGAATGAGCAGCCAACCCCAGTCGTGTCTGCGTTCGCTAGGACCCAAGGGCAACCCCTGGGTGGATCTGGATTTGATTCTGCCTTCCTGAGGTCCTTACAGTCATTCAGCCTCATGTCAGAGGAGGATCAAGCACGGGTTTTGGCAGAGAGCGCGCGAGGATCTGTGGATCCCCCTGTTGTCACCAGTCAAATGGACCCAGATCTCATGGACGTGACTGAAGATGCGCCGGAACCAGAACCAGAACCCATGCAATTCGAGCCACAACAGAAGAGCGTAGATGACATGCTGTCAACCGCCATGAGAGACTTATCATTAGAGCAGGATGCCGCCGAAATGGACTATGAACATGACGGCGCTGTGCATCAACTTCCGGTTGGACCAGAAGCACCTCAGGGTCAATCTTGGGCAGTGCATCAAGTTCTAGCTGAACTAGCAGCACCTCAGGGTCAATTTTGGCCAGTGCAACCGACCGTGCAACAAGAAGAGGTCGCCACGGGAGTGCCAGGGTATGAGCCCGCGCGTCCGGTTGGCCTGTACGTTGAGGACGTGGAGGAAGACGACCCAGGAGCTCCTAACCCATACCGCTGGCGGGAGTCTCAAATGCGTTCGGTGCTAACGAACGAAGAGTTCATGTTGGCGAGAGACCTAGCCGCGTTGCTCGAATTCAACAGAAGTGGAACGACTGAAGTTCCCCAGACGGTTAGCAATCAACCTGCGATTCAGTCGACATTCGAGCCCCAGCCGAATGAAGGACACTTCGCTCAGTCAGCAATTCCTGGTTTGAATATCCATCATGTGGCGGACCTGGAAGAGGAACGTCGTCAACACGTGTGCGGTGTTAAGAGAAACCGGGAGGACGACCCACTGCTTCCTGGAAACGAAACCATTGGCATACCTGACTTCCACCGAGCCACTCAGTATACAGGCACTGATCGAAAGAGGTTGTCAATGCGGTCTCCCCTTTCCCAGTGCAACACTTCTCAGCCCAAAACTCTTTTGGGGAGCGCGTTGGAGCAGGCTATAAGACGGCATTTACCTCTGCCGGCGGTGAATCCGACAGCCCCAATCAATCCTATTTCCCCATCCCTGCAGGATGGCGACGTTCAACCAAGAGGAACACAACCTCAGGACAGTACAGATGAGAAGGATCAAAAATCTCCAGACATCGTTTCAAGCGGTGAGGGTGATGCCGACGTCCAAGGAAGCAGCAGCATCACGGGCCAAGGCACTCCTGCCCAGGAGGAGAGAGGCGTCCATAACCAAGGAGAAACAGACAGCCAAAACCCTCCAATTGAGGACGCCCTCACTGAACGTACAGTCACAGACCACGAGTCTAGAGAGATTGCTCCAGGGAACGCAAACCCGGTAGAGGAGGATTTCGCCGCGACCCTAACCGCATACGAAAGGCAGCTTGCTGCCGATGCGATCCACTCAGGACAACAGCCCGAAAACAATGCCCAAGGGAGCGCAGACCCGGTGGAGTACGATATCGAAGCGCTCTTGCTCGAACATGAGAGGCAGGTTGCTGCTGAGGCCAGTCAGACAGGGCAAGAGACGGAAGACAATGCCCAAGGGAACACGGACTCGGTAGAGGACGATTTCGCCGCGACCCTAGCCGCATACGAAAGGCAGCTTGCTACCGATGCGATCCACTCCGGACAACAGCCCGAAAACAATGCCCAAGGGAGCGCAGACCCGATAGAGGACGATATCGAAGCGCTCTTACTGGAACATGAGAGGCAGGTTGCTGCCGAAGCGAGTCACACAGGACAAGAGCCCGAAAACAATATCCAAGGGAACTCAACCTCGATAGAGGACGATTTCGAATGGCTCTTACGTGAATATGAAGGGCAAGCTTCTGAGGAGAGTGACTCGGGGCAAGAGACGGAAGACGATGACCAAGACGACGCAACCTCGGTGGAGGGTGATCACCGCTCGATGCTATTTGCATATGCAAGGCAAGTTGCTGCCGAAGAGAATCGCTCAGAGGAGGATCTCGGAGACGATACTCAGGGGAGCGGAGACCCGTTGGATGTTGACTATGAAGCGGCCTTACAAGCATATGAAAGGCAAGCTGCGATAGCTCAGGCGAACCGCACAGGCCAGGGTCAAGATGGGGTGTCCTCCCCTGATACTGATACCGAGCGCGGGTCGGATGAAGAAGACGGACAGGACGAAGAGGGTAGACAAAACCCTTGGGACAATGGTGACGATGAAGACAACAACGGTAACGGAGCAGAATCTGCACACGGTGGGAGTGAAGGATCTCAGAAAGGAGATGTGATTGATAGCGAAGACTGGAATCAGGGGCAGGAGGACGGGGACGAGGAAGAGGAAGAATCGAGCGACGAAGACTTCTGGGACGCGATGCCGGGAGAAGAAGACGGCTCCCCATGCAGGGATCGAATGTTCCGCGAGCTCAACCGACTTCAGAACAGGGTTCCCCAGCCATCCACGATACCGGAGCCAAGGCCAAAGTACGTCGAACGTCGACGTTCGTCATACATGGAGCCATCGGTGGCAGAGCACATATGGTGGTGTGCCACAGACAGAGGCCGGGACTGGTTGTGGGACAATTGGGCCACTATCAGAGTAGAATATGGCTGGAAGATGATCGATCGATGCCGGGATATTGTCGATGAGTATGAGGAACAGCAGGCGCAACAGGCGCAAGAAGAGCAACAAGCGCAGGGTTGAGGGCAGTATGTTGCTGGCGCTCAGCCCGACGCAGAAACTGTAGTTGTAGTATACTCAAAGGATCAATGTCCACACATTTTCCACATACCTATTGCTTAGAGAGTCTCGCTCTCGCTTTTTTGGAATGGACCGAAATCGTGCCGACTCCGCAGGACAAAGCGCAACAGCTAGTCACGCGACGGTTAGATCAAAGTGTACTGGGTACTTGTAGTCGCGACCATCTGCGAGGTTCTTTTCCTGCACCCCGGGATCTAAGCAACTGCCGAAGATCGAATGCTTGGAGATCGACTAAAGGAAGACAGTAGACGAAAAATGGCTCACATGTCCAACCTCATGCAGAACATGGAGGAGGAAAAACTAATTCAATTTAGTCAGCCACCCAGCTTTTGATTTTAATGGAGAACGCACCGTCTGGCTCATCACAGGCCACCTTCGGCAGACTCGGCCGAGTCAGTTTGGGCCGAAATGCAGATTCGAGAAGAGTCGAACATGACCGACTATTGCTGCGAGAATGTCCATCCGAGAAATCGACATATGAGCCCACTCGGACCATTCATCGGACCCGCCGGCGCGAAACGTCACCGAATCCGAATATACACAGCACAGTAGAAGGGCGCCATGTCAAGGTTTGCAAGCGTCTGGGGCTGCTATTGGAGGACAGCCTGCATGGATTTGGAGACGCACACGGATACGGAGCACGCTCGAGAGCGGAGCGGATGAACGGAGATTTCGGATTGAGTTGTCCTGTGCGTCCGTCTGCGTTTCGAGTGTGATCTGAGGCTTCGGTCAGTCGAGAGAGAGGGAGGAAAGAGGGTGCAGGTCCGCGAAGGTGGTGCGAGGTGGTTCGAGGTACTGTACGTAGGTGCATGGGAGAGTGAGAGGGTGAGAGGGCGCAGTCAAAATCCCCTGGCAGGGGATCCGTTGGCCATGACAAGAACAAGACCTCGTTCCCCCATAACGAGTACTGTTGACTGATTCGAGGTTGGTGAAACTGATTTATCTTTCCCAAAGGAGTGAGGTGAGAATTGCAAGCTGGAACTGTCGTAGTCTGATACATGCCGGGGAAAGTCCATGGGACGAAGCGAACAAGCGGTGCCAGCCCGCAATGACCAGGCTATGATGGTGCCATGGTTCACGTTTTGCTGACTGCAGGCAGGCTCTGAGGAAGGAAATACGAGCACTTAACCCCGGCACTTTGAAAAAGTGATGGAATCGTGAATCAGTACCAGGTAATGGAGGTTGCCGCTGGCCTTACTCGTAGTCACTTTGTCGAATGAGAATGGCGGCAAATGGCTGGGGGGTTTTGAGGTCTCGGGAAATGCAAATACTGGTGCCTGGAGCCTGAGAGTTTGGGGGCTTCGGTATGACGCTCCCCTTTAAGCATGGGTACAACCCCACCATTGATTTCAACGGGCCCCCTAATACACACAGGGCAGCAGGTGGTGGCCCCCTGCCCAGTCACTTACCCGTGCCACCCTGAAACCCACAGGGCTACCCTCCATCGTCATAGCCGGCCGAGCGACTGACAAGCTAGGCCTGGTGCACCTAAACTCTGGGCGGGTTTGGTGATGGCGAGAATGGATCCGCATCCTTGCACCACTGCGCATCCCCTCGTAAATCGTATCTGGATCATGGTTCTCGCCGGAACTACTTGATACACTTTCAACCTTCCTGAAATTCCTGAATCACGACTTCATTTTCTGCCTGATTAATCAACTTCATATTCACATTTTCCATTCTGCTCCAATCAATTTTGTGCTGAGATTTGCCCATCTGCAAAACCTCATCCCTCCCCAGGTCTCTTCCATCGACTGTCTGCTCATTGAGTCAATCTTGTCCCATGCCCCAGTGGCGAAGGACGACGTTTCAGGACATTCGCAAACACAATGAGTGCAGTGACCTACTCCTAATAAAGCATCCGGATTTCCGTCCTCTCCCAAGCGGGTACCTGCATTCAGCGTAATTCCACGAGTTTCTCTCCAGCCTATACGAATCCTCCTTGAGTTACGAAGGTGGCGGCGGCGTCGCCGAGAAGAGTGACCATGGACCCTCGTGGCAGCATTGACAGCATGGGTTATGACATGTCCCAATTCGTGTCCCAACAGCCTCCACAAATATTCGGAGCATATCACCCAGACGGCACTCCTATACCCCCGACTCTACCGCCTGGTGCATATTTTGGTGATTTCACTGATGGAGGTGCAGACGACAATGATCCCAAGCGCCGGCGCATTGCAAGGGTGCGCTTCTCTACACATTTACCAAATAAGAACCGTACCTGCTGACGGTGGCTGCAGGCTTGCGACATGTGCAGAAAGAAAAAGATCAAGTGTGACGGCAAGATGCCCAAATGTGGTCACTGCATCAACTACAAGACAGAATGTATCTTCACACAGGTCGAGAAGAAGCGGAATCCTCCAAAGGGGTATGTTATTCTCGGATTCCACAAAAATAGCGTCGCTGGAAAACTGATTGCCGTGACAGAGCCAAATATATCGAGGGCCTCGAAAATCGCCTCGGCCGCATGGAGTCTCTATTACGAATGTCTGGACTCCTCAGCGAAGAAGATGTAGGCAAGACCGACTTGGGGACGCTGGAGAAGCGTCTCGCCGAAAAGGCCTCGTCAAGAGACTTCTCCTCAACACACAAGACAGACTCTCCGGGTACTGCGAAGAGCGGTGCTAATTCTACCGTGGCCGAAAATTCCCCCCGACCTGGCTCACAACGGGAATCCCTTGAAACCCCTAGGGACAATATGACTTCTCCGAGTACAGATGGTGATAGACCAAGCAGGGACGACGTAGAAAATCTTTCCGAAGCAATGTGCTCGCTTGTCACCAACAACGTTGGCGAGACCAGATACATTGGTGTGTATCCTCGTTATTGCTTGCCTTTACCCTTGGTTCTAACACGTCATCCAGGATCATCTTCGGCCTTCTCCATCTTCTCGAGTAAAGGTATAGAGTGGGTCAACGAAAAGACCGGGGATACTTCTTTCCAGGAAACCATTCAAAACGCTGTCAACGAAGACGATACCAAGTGGCAATACTGGAAGCCCGAGGTGTTTGGAGACATCTTTGTCCGCCGGGTCTTCAAACCGCTGCCGCCAAAGGAAGAAGCTTTGTCATTATTCAAGGATTTCTTTGAAAACTTCAACTGCATGTTCCCATTGTTCCATGAACCTACGTTCATGCACCTCGTCGAGAAACAATATTCCAAGGATCCATACGAAGGGAGCGGGTGGTGGGCGAGCATAAACGTTGCTCTCGCCATTGCCTATCGAATCAGAGTCATGAGTAATGTTGTTCCGCAAGAAGATGACCAAAAGGCATGGCTTTATCTCAAAAATGCCATGGGCGTCATCACCGAACTGACTATGCGAAACACCGATCTTCTAAGCGTTCAGGCTCTTCTCGGCATGGCTCTGTTCTTGCAGGGCACACCAAATCCCCAGCCGTCTTTCTTTCTGATTGCTGCTGCCATCCGATGTTCACACACGATAGGACTGCACAAGCGAGGATCGGCATTCAACCTCAACCCCATCGAAGTCGAACAGCGCAAACGAGTCTTTTGGATTGCATATCTTCTGGATAAGGACGCCTGCCTCCGGGCCGGTAGACCTCCTGCACAGGACGATGATGACATGAACGTCGAGCTACCTTCGGAGGACCCCCCCGATAACATTGGAAATGTCCCGTTGGCCGACGGTAAGAGTAAGATAAACCTCTTCCGCCTCATGTGTGAATTTGCCATTATTTCAAGCAAGGTGTACCGTCAGCTCTATTCTGTCAGAGCTTCCAAGCAAAGTGATGGTGAGCTTCTGAACACCATCGGCGAGCTCGACAAAGAGTTGGAAGCTTGGAAGGACAGCATTCCTCTGGATTTCCGGCCGGAGCACGAGATCAAGACGTCGCACACCCCGCTCATTCTACACATCGTCGTCCTTCATTTCTCATACTACAATTGCTTGACTACAATTCACCGGATGTCGGTCCATCACGGCTATTGGACCAGTCGACTATCGGAATATGCCATCCAAGGTCTCAATGCGCGGCCTCTCAATCCAAGGGTCTTCTCTTCTGCGGCACTTTGCGTTTCAGCTGCACGGGCCTCGATCCACCTCATCAAATACATCCCACAAGGTGACTTTGCATGCGTCTGGCTGATTTTATACTTCCCCGTTTCGGCATTGGTCACCCTTTTTGCCAACATCCTCCAAAATCCTCAAGACACCCGCGCGAGAGCCGACATAAAGCTGATGGACCTCGTCGTCAACTTTCTTTCGAATGTCGCGCATGACGAAGGCTCCGGATCGTTGAACCGCATGCTCACAGTGTGCTCAGAGTTTGCACGTATTGCACGAGTGGTGATTGAAAAGGCCGAGAAGGAAGGCTCAAAACGAAAACGCAGGCTTGTGCCTGAAGAAGTTATGCGCGTCAACCAATCATCCATGGCACAGGTTCAGGCACAGATAAACGGGCGCAAGACCGGATCTCGAAGATCAAGTGGTGCTGGCGCCTCGCCACGTACTACGAGCACCATGCCACCAACAACCACAACCGCCACACCTGTGACTCCCAATGCCGGTAATGGTACAGGCAATAACATGAAGACTAACAATCAGTTCTTCAACATGCCAACATTCGATAATGATTATACTGACCCGATCTCGGCTCCAGGTCTGAGTCCAGACATGGGTAGTCAGCAGATGCCCAGTTCCACAATGTCGCCTCTCAATGTTGGGTCTTTTCAACATCCCTTTGTGCCTCAGGATTTGTGGCAGATGCCGATGACTTTCGAGTGGGACTGGGCGGAGACATTTGGACAGCCCACTTTTAACGACTTTATCTTGAGCGACAATATAACTGATGGAACGATGCCTCATCCGTGATTTATGATGGAGATACACTGAGCCAGCATGTACATGAAAATGACCTCGGTCAACCTTGAACCTACTACGGCGTTCATGATGAGAAGAAAACCGCTCTCTGATATGGAGAGCAGGACTTGTTCCCGTTGGGCGGCACTGTACCAATACATGATACCCCATTCTTGCGATGCAAACTCTCTCTTGGACCGTTCCCTCCTTTTCCTCTCAGATACTTTCTGACGCTGTTCCTAGCGCTGAGGTATGTTGACCTTGGCTGATGTTTGCTTGCTAACTATTGGCAACGCTTTCGTCTCATTTTGCAGCCTGGGCTAATGTTCAAGGTATATAGACACCTTGGCGGCTTGTTGGGCTGGGTCGGGTCTGGCAGCATGATTTCAGCAATCAGCTTCTCGAATGGCTCGAGGCTATTGAATTGATTGGTCACGTTCAGAACAATCTCTTTCTCATCACTTCACGTCCGAAACAATCTCTTCTGCAAAGTCTGATCTGTCATTGTCGGTTCCCACTCCCACCTTTGTCTCGTTCTTCCAGTCCCTCGAAATTCATCCAGTGTGCCCTTTCTCAAATCTTTCGATCTCCTCCATCGACAGACATCACTCTTCGTCCTATGAGACTAGATTTCTGCGTTGACCTGCTTTTCCTCAGCACTTCGCCGCCAAAGAGTGAAACAAGTCTCCCTCCGTGAGTACACTGTTACAGCAGCCTTTCTAGTCAGATTTTTGCTGAAAAGATATCAGTAAGTACATCGCACGCCACCAATATTCTACCAGAGGAAACAACTCACACATCGTTTCAGCCTTTGCGTCGGCGCCTTGTTTGCAAGACCTTTTCTGCCCGACCTAGCAAGGGGGAGTTGCGCAGTCGTTCCCAACACGACTGGGTACTTTTCAGAAACAAAGAACTTCCCAGACAACTCTGTCGACTCATACGCTCTCTCCATTTTGCCTCAACTGGACTGGGAAGCTCCTCATTCGTGGACTCTCTGGCTTTTGCTCTCAAAACAGTCATACATACATCATCCTCGATCATCAATCATGGCAACCGACCACATCGTTTGGATGATGGTCTTTGAACGCCTGGGTCTGTACGATTGGTGGAGCGCTTCCTCCCGACGTTCCAAGAGCTCTGTCATCGATGCCAAACAAGAAGACTTCCCACCTAATGCAAAGGACTTTTCGGGGGCCTCGCTCTTTGCATCCGAGACATGGATAGAAGGGCAACGCTTCGTTGTACCGGAGTCGGCAGCCGGACCCATCAACGTCCATATCATCGACAATCCCGCCCTCGTCAAAACATGCATCCCACTGCCGGTCGAAGAAGGAGTCCTGCGACCAACGTGCCCGGTGATTCAGCGTCAACCTCGTCTTGAAATATCAACCATCATCGGCAGGGATGAAATCACTCCCCCTTCTCAGCCTTTCGTTGGAGGCAGTCTGGGCATCATTGCTGTTCTCGGAGCTGTAGCAGCCATGCTTTGCTTTCTCAGCATCATTTACCATCGCATACGTGGACCCAGAGATCTAGAAGTGACGCAAAATGAGAAAATCAAGGATTTGGACCTACACATCCGCAACCTCAGCAACACAATCCAGGAGCAAGCCGCGAGTATCGTGGGCATCAATGAGACTGTTGCATCCTGTCATGAACGCAATGACGGGCTCAACAACGAGCTACAACGTTGTATAATCAAGATGAAAGACGACAGTGAATCCATGAAGGCCAAGGATGACCTCGCCCACCAACAGCAAGCAATGCTTGAAGAACAGGATTCTTTGATCAAGAAGCAACAAGCCACCATGGCCGAACAAGAGTCCAGGATCAAGGAGCACCAAGACGCTCTGGCGCGACTGAGCGAAATGCAGGAAACTCTCCAACAAAAGGAGAATGAGATCAAAGAGAAGGAAAGCGCCATCGCGCAACTCATGGAGGAAAAGGGGGCGGCCTTGGAACAGGCGAGCGTGCTTGGTGGCGTCCGAGACCGGCTGACCAGTCAGCTGGAGCAGGCGAACAAGGAGTTGCGCTCAGCGACGTTCTCCGACAAGGACCTCTCGCGGCGCCGGGAGGAGATGTTGACGAAGCAAAACAAAAAGCTTCACACCTACACCCTCCACATCAAGGGTCTCAAGGCGCAGATCGAAGGCTTTGGCCAAGTGCCCGTCCCGGCGCCGGTGGATGCCGCCGCGCCAAATCCGACAGTCGAAGAGCCGGGTGCCGCTTCTCCGACGTCGGCATCTGCCTCGTCCGTTCCCGCTGCTCGCTGTCAATCGACGATAGAGAGCCTTTGGGCCGAGGCGGCTCCTCCCAGCCAACCTGCCGCATTTCGTGGCGGCTGGCAAGGACGGGTTCGCGGACGTGGCAGAGGTGGACGTCGATCGTGAGGTCCTAGTTGGAACGGGTATGATGGACTGATTTTGTGGGGGCTGATAGGCAGGACGGCCAGGTGGAGGACATTGGCTGTTCTTCAAAGGTCACGCATCTCAAAGCAAGGCGTCGATAGGTAGAATGTATGGCAAGGACGGCCAGGTGGAGGATCATGGATTATTCAAGACGAGAGCAAGTCGATAATCAATTCAACTTTGCGTGTGTTCATGCCTCATTTTAGCCGCCATGCTGTCTTACAAGCCCAACCCCTCCGCAAAGTCCTTGCAGGTAGTACAGAAACCCCAAGTCTTTGCGCAGTTGAATTCGATACTCTCCTGACTGCTCGATGGGCTCGTGGTGGCGGCACCATCGGAGAGCAGAACCACGTCGTAGCCTTTTGTGAATGCCTAGTCGTCAACAACACCGAGATTAGCCATGAATTGGGCCTTGGTCATTCGAAGAGAGAGAGAGAGAAGGGGGCAAGAAAGGAATGGTAATTCCACTTTGACCTACATCCTGAAGACTCCCACCCACACATTGATCCGTGTTCACTCCAGTGAAAAATAACGTCTTGATGCCCTCCTTCTCAAGAAACTCTGTGCACAAGGTGCTTTGACCCCAAAGCCCAGACATGCGGTTCTTGTGGATCCATACATCTGGTGGATTAGCCTTCTTACCGTCTGTCTCGTACGTCTGCTTCAGTTCCGGGGTCAAGTCGGCGTTCCACGTGTCACGCATCAGCAACCGTCCGCCTTGGGTCGTGTTGCCATCATCGAGGGTTACAGGGCCAATTTCACTTCCCAGTCCCTTGTAGATTCGCGGGTTCTTGCCCGACGTTTCGATCTGTGGGTCTGGGAACTCATGGCACCCCTCGTTGACACCGTGCGAGTCGACAGCTGCTTGCTTTTTCTCGACTTTGTCATAGGATTCAAACTCGCCCGCGAGGACGGTTTCGAAACCAAACGCGCGGAGAGTGCCCGGCGGCATCTCGGCGATTTCTTGGTCGGTCAAACCCCAATTCAACCAGATGATGCGGACGCCCGCTTTCCGGGCCGCCGGGATGGCGTACTTGAGAAGCTGCTGCTGTGCGACCAGGCCCTTGGAGTCCTCTGGCCGTCCGAGTTTGGGGGAGAGGAAGAAGTTCTGCATGTCGATAATGACGAGGGCCGATTTCGGCGGGTGGATGGTGATGGGGAGGGTTGTTGTCTTTACCGTATAGTTGGGAGAAGGCGTGGGTGAGGTGAGCGTGGGCGGGTGTGTCAGGTCGAACCCCGTCTTGGAGTCATAGAGCCAGAAGTTGGCATTGGGATTGCCAACGACACCCTTGCGGTGGGTTGGATCAGTATTGTTCATGTTTGAAGGGGCAAGTGAGGGGCGGGGTAGGTAGGGAGATGATACGAGGCTGAAGGAGAAAGGGGGTAAGGCTGCGACAAGGAGATGTAAGTAATTGACTTGGCTCAGTCTTGCAAACACCAGTGGCGGCTGTCATGGACACAGAAAGGACTGATCTGAAAAGTAGATGGCGTTGGACAGATATAGGATGCACGACATGGTCGTATTGGTTTTGATTCTGCCCTCCGTCAAAGACAGAGACGCAGACGCAGTCGGGCAAGGATCCCAAATACCCCGCAACCATCAGAGATAAGACAAGGAATGACCTCAAACAGGAAGGAGCAGCTGCCGTGATACATTCTAGTTTGTACAATGTGCACGGTCATCTCCGTCTAGAGGTTTTGGTTTTTGGATACAAGGGGTCAGATATTCGCTATGAGGAGCGTACAAAATATACGTCTCTCTTTAATGTCTACCAAGTACTTGTAGGTATTGGTGTTGTCTTGGTAGTGAACGACGAGCACGCGAGTCAGGTACTCCCTCCCTCCCCATTTTGGCTTGCTCTCCCGCTGCTTTTTTCCGTTCTGCTCTAACCTATCAATGGTGACGTCAAATGCCATAATACGAGCCCAAACTAGCCTCACTAGGCTTAAACAGACATGCCTCCTTCACTAAACTGTTAGGGATGAATTCAGAGCCGTGACAGGCACTATGAGGCACCGAGAGGCTCCCACTGGGCCGGGCATCAGGCGGCGCGGTGGGCGGTAGGCGGTGGGCACGAGATCCCTGATTATTCTTACCCCACAAATTAATTGCCTTCACACCCATCACCCAAATGCGCTCGTAAATAAATCGAAAACTGTCCACAAGACTGCTGCACTCCCACCGCTTGTTGAGCTTCCAGCAGCTTGGTATTCTTATTCACTTTGCATTGACACTTTCTTTGCATAGCGTTACTCACTTCTGTATCATTGTCTTGCTCTATTGACCATTCTCCTCTCCCACATACCACTCCCGATCTCACAATGGCCCTCCTCCAAGCTCGGGTCAAGAGCATCCTGTCAGGCGACACTTTGATCATCACCAATGCTAAAGGAGCCGAACGAACCTTGTCTCTGGCCTACGTCAGTGCCCCGAGATTGAAAAGAGAAGGTGACGAGGTCGGTGGTATATCCCTCACGAGACCTACAAGGGCTAACAGCTAACCCTGCGCAGCCCTTTGCCTTTCAGTCCCGCGAATTCGTCCGCGAGCTGGTCCTCGGCAAGGTCATTCAATTCCAAGTCCTCTATGCCATTCCCACCACAAAACGTGAATATGGCCGAGTCAGACTCCCGAACGGCGCTGAGTTGCCCGATCTCCTCGTCCAAGAAGGTTGGGCCAAAGTGCGCGAGGATGCTGGGAAGAAAGAGGACGATGAAGACGCCTTGGCATACCTTGACAAGCTGAGATCATTGGAGGCCGATGCCAAATCTCAAGGCAAAGGTCTGTGGGCCAAGGGTGGTCAGATCGAGAACTCGTCCGAGGTCTCCGACCCCAATGCCTTGGTTGATCAATACAAGGGCAAGAAAATCGAAGCTATCATAGAGAGGGTTTTGACAGGAGACCGCTTGATTGCTCGTCTCTTGCTCACCCCTGGCAAACACATTCAAACCATGCTCGTCCTGGCTGGAATACGAACTCCTGCGACCAAGAGAACTACGCCGGAAGGGAAAGAGGTCCCTGCTGAGCCCTATGGCACCGAAGCACACGCCTTCGTGGACGAGAGGTTACATCAGCGCAAATGCTCCGTCGAACTTCTGGGAGTGACGCCGCAAAATCAACTCATTGCAAATGTCCTGCACCCCAAAGGAAATATTGCCATGTTTCTCCTTGAGGCTGGGCTGGCTCGCTCCAACGACCAACACGTCACCTTGCTGGGCAACCAGATGGCCCAGTTCAGAAACGCCGAGAACGCAGCAAAGAATGCCAGAAAGGGCGTCTTCACCGGCGTTTCAGCATCCAAAGCCGCCGGAGTGCAGGAGGCGGACTTCACAGTCTCCAGGATTCTCAATGCCGAGACGGTCTTCCTTCGAACTCGATCTGGCGACGAACGCAAAGTGACCCTGTCCAGCATCCGTCAACCCAAGCCTTCAGATCCGAAACAATCTGCGTTCGGCGCCGAGGCAAAGGAGTTCCTCAGGAAGCGATTGATCGGGAAGCACGTCAAGGTGAGCATCGACGGCAAGAAGCCAGCTTCAGAAGGGTTCGAAGAACGCGAGGTGGCCACTGTGACTGTGGGTGGAAAGAATGTCGCTTTGACCCTGGTAGAGGCCGGTTATGCGTCTGTCATTCGGCATCGAAGAGACGACGACGATCGCTCGCCCGACTACGATGCGCTGCTTCTCGCTGAGGAATCGGCTCAGAAAGACGGTAAAGGCATGTGGTCGGACAAACCCCCTGCAGCCAAGCACTATCAGGACTATTCCGAAAGCCTACAAAAGGCCAAGATGGAGGCATCAGTGCTGCAAAGACAGAAAAAGGTTCCAGCTGTGGTCGACTTCGTTAGGACTGGTTCTCGATTCGTGGTTCTTGTTCCTCGCGAGAATGCAAAATTGACTTTTGTTCTTTCTGGTATCCGGACGCCGAAGCCTGCCCGTCAACCTGGAGACACCGCCGAGCCTTTTGGACAGGAAGCCTACGACTTTGCCAACAGAAGATGTATGCAGCGTGACGTGGAGATCGACGTGGAGGACACCGACAAAGTTGGCGGGTTCATCGGCACCATGTATGTTGGCCGCGAAAACTTTGCACGAGCTCTATTAGAGGAAGGGCTTGCAGAAGTTCATGCATACTCGGCCGAAAAAAGCGGACATGCAAATGAGCTGTTTGCGGCCGAGAAGAAGGCAAAGGAGGCTAGGAAGGGCATTTGGCACGACTGGGATCCGAGCAAGGACGCCGACGAAGACGAAGCTGAACCTGCTTCAAATGGCACCAACGGCACCAACGGAGAGGCAGCTCAGTCGACTTCAAGAAGAAAGGACTATCGCGATGTGATGGTGACACACGTTGACGAGACTGGAAAACTCAAGGTTCAACAAATCGGTGCTGGCACCGCAAGCCTGACTGAGCTCATGAATGCCTTCAAGTCCTTCCATTTGAATAAGGCAAACGACCAACCACTGCCCGGGCCACCCAAGGTTGGAGACATCGTTGCTGCCAAGTTTACTGTGGACGACCAGTGGTATCGAGCGAGAGTAAGGAGAGTAGACCGTGACGGGAAGAAAGTGGATTTGATCTACCTTGACTATGGCAACTCGGAAACCGTTCCCTGGACCCGGTTGCGACCATTGACTCAACCACAATTCTCCACCCAGAAGCTCAAGCCGCAGGCGACTGATGCCGTCCTGTCCTTCCTGCAACTTCCCACTGCTGAGCAGTATCTCCGAGACACCGTTGATTTCATTGCAGAGCAGACGGACGGCCGCGAGCTGGTTGCGAATGTGGATTACATCGCTCCGGAAGGAACGCTGCACATTTCTCTGCTTGACCCGAAGGCGTCCAACAAAATCGATGAAAGCATCAATGCAGAGGTCATTCGAGAAGGACTGGCCATGGTCCCAGTCAAACTGAAGGCGTGGGAAAGACAGTCTGCAGACACATTGGCAAGGTTCCGAGAGCTCCAGGAGGAAGCAAAGAAGGAACGAAGGGGTATGTGGGAGTATGGAGACCTGACGGAAGACTAGCCGGGAAGCTGCAAAAATTGGCAACGTGATCGACCAGACAAGGATTCATTGCCGCCGGAGAGAGTGCAGTGGGCATGGATACCTTATCCCGAGACTCAAAACTATCAGTATCATCCATATTTTTCCCTCTGTTCAGCCCCCTCAACCTCCTTGACCCACTGCAGTCTATGCTTCACGTTCATCTCAACCGCCGGTACCTTCTCCAGTACGCTGGCGTCGTCAAGGGTCCCCACCTGAATCACAAGAACTCCTTGCGGCCCTGGCCCATGAGGTATTGCGTAGATAGGACTCCCACATTCGGGACAGAAGGACAGGGAAAATTCAAAGCCTTCATCGACGTGTTTCGTCTTGACCGTCTTCAACTTGCCGCTTGTAAGGGTGAATGCCTTTGCGGGAACGGTCAGGTTGAGCGACGCAACTGCACCCGTGATTTTGCGACAGGGCCGACAGTGGCATGCTTTCGTTTGCTAATTTTGCCCCTGAATATGAACATCTCTTTTGCATGTATTTAGGCATTGGGACTTTTTTACCATATCCGCGGCCTCGGAGTCAACGTCGAGATTGAACTTGACGTTTCCGCAAAGGCAACTCCCACCGACCATGGCTGGGATATGCGTTTGTGAGGTGAGGTAAGAGGGAGAGATGAAAGGTCTACTTTGCGTCACAACGTTGAATCGTGAAAGGAGAGGTGAAGTCGAGTCTCAGTGTGAACTGCTGGACAATGAGGTGACTTTGGGTCTGGAGAGTTATTCAGGCGTCCCATCCAACATGAGCATCACTCAGCCCTGACGTATCTATGTCCCTCTGTGTACTGGTGTCAATCCGCAACAGCTTCGCTTGTATAGAGCGTCAGGGTCAAACGTACCGGCTCACGGCCCACAAACTCAAACAAGCCATAACTAGAATGTTTTCGGAAAGTTTACTCTCGCAAGTTTGAAAGTAAGCCCTGTGGCCCTTCAAGCAGGGCTGGTGGCGCCTCTGCATCCCAGCCTTGCCGGAACAACTGTTTGTCCGCTCATCGGGCAAGGCGCCGCACGCGAACGACACCCGATCTGGGGACAAGCGAGGATCATGCCAATTCTACTCGAATCTGCAGGGTCTCATTACTGCCCAATGACCATGCACCCAAGTCCGGCATCGCGACAGTTGTAAAAGCCAAATCCTAATCATCTTGCCGGCAGCGTGAGATCGTGTCTTGATCAAATCCACCCGCATAAAGAGATCGCACATTGTCGATGCCCTCACCCCGACCGCGTGTGAATCGGCCTTGATTTCCGCTGGAACTTGCGCATGTCCCATCCTGCACATTCCCAACCTCACCTGAACATCATCACTCGGCACCTTCGATCCTGCGACCCCTTCCCTATCTAGCGTCTTTGTGACTAGATGACGAAACCACTTGATCCTTTCTGGCCTCGGCCTTGTCGATAGCGATTCTCAGCTCCTCCGACGCAACGGCAGAAAAGCGCAAACACTTTGGCTTGGACATCATCCATTGCCATCACGGTTGCGGTGTACTGAGGCTGTCATACCCTGACCTCGGCAGCGCACAGCATTATCCTACCACAGACGGCTGCTCCAGGTCGTGAAAACAGTGGTCGCGATGTCCTCGGATGCAAGACACCCCCGCAAGAGCCTCGAATTCCTTGAAGATGGCAGGCCCCGGTTCCACGGCTGCTCAAGAATCACAGAGTATGAATACATGGGGAAACTGGGCGAGGGAACTTTTGGCGAAGTGTCCAAAGCGAAGTCCAAGAGGACGGGACAGATTGTGGCGCTGAAAAAGATCTTGATGCACAACGAGAAGGATGGATTCCCCATAACCGCACTGCGGGAGATTAAGTTGTTGAAGCAACTCGACCACATCAACGTCTTGAAGCTGGCAGAGATGGCCGTCGAGCGACCCAAGAATGCGAGCAAGAAAACGAGCATGTTCATGGTGACACCGTACATGGACCACGATCTATCAGGACTCTTGGAAAACCCCGATGTCAATTTCACCACGCCGCAGATCAAGTGCTACATGAAGCAACTCCTCGAAGGCTGCGCATATCTCCACGAGAACAGAATCCTCCATCGAGACATGAAAACCGCCAACCTGCTCATCAATAATCGAGGCATCCTCCAGATTGCGGATTTCGGGCTGGCGCGTCCTTATGACGACGAGCCTCCCAAGCCAGGTCAAGGAGGCGGAGAAGCCACCAGAGAATACACTACTTTGGTTGTGACACGATGGTATCGGCCACCAGAACTGCTGCTCCAATTGCGCAAGTATACCACTGCGATCGATATGTGGGGAGTGGGCTGTGTCTTTGGCGAAATGTTCAAACACAAGCCCATCTTGACCGGAGACAGCGATCTGAATCAGGCCAGATTGATCTTTGAGCTGCTGGGATCCCCTACAGAGGAGAATATGCCCGGCTGGCGAGAACTTCCTGGCGCTGATGCTATCCTGGAATTTGAACAAATGCCTCCCACGCTCACCCGTCAATTCCGCGACCTCGAGCCTCTAGCGCTCTCGCTGCTGAGCGAGCTTCTGAAGTTGGATTGGCGAAAACGAATAAACGCCATCGACGCCCTCAAACATCCTTACTTTCACTCTGCACCCTACCCAGCTAGACCCGAAGAGTTACCCTCATTTGAAGAGTCACATGAGTTGGATCGAAAGAAGTTCAGAGATCAAAGAACGAAACGACCGCCTGCACCAGCTGGTGGCTCTGTAGGTATCGGCCCGCAGGGAGAATGGGGTATCAGCGGGAGGCCGCTCCCACCATATGAAGGAATGCGTGGTGGTGGCGGCCCACCTCCTGGTGCTCGTGCGCCGGGTGGCAGACCACCATACGCCAACGGCCACAACACCAACCAACCCTACAACAGACGGCCTCCGGGTCCTCCTCAGAATGGTGCTTACGGCGGCGGCGGTGACTATCGAGGTGCGAATCCTTATCCTCCGCATCGTGACATGCCACCATACGACCAAGGTCATCGTCCGCCTTATGATGACTCGTACCCGCGACGACCCCCTGGCGATCATACAATGCCACCACGATTACCACCTACAGAAGTCGACTCGTATCGCCATGGGCCTCCAGAAGTTCCCCCTTATCGTGATGACGGGCGCGGTCCACCTCTACCAAGATCTCGAGCCCCTCCTGCCACTGGTGGAGGTGCCGGCGGTCCTGCAGGTGGTGGTAATCGTGACACATATATTCCTCCATACTCGAGTGCCGACCCTCATGCCGCTCCGCCGAAGCACCGACGCAGGGACGATCGGCCTGGGTACCGTGATGGACCCCCTGACTATGGTGAACCGATACGCTATGAGGAGCCGAGTGGGAGGGAACCAGCAGACAGAGATCGTGACCGGGAGCGAAGGCCACGAAGTCGAAGTCCCGGGCGGGACTGGGAACGCGAGAGGGATGGGCACCGGGATAGGAGAGACAGAGACCGAGACATGGGAAGAGACTACAGGGAGCGAGATAGGGACAGAGGTGGATATGGTGGACAAGACCCGTATCGTCGATAGGAACGACAAAGCTTGGGATCTGGTGGTGCTGGCATAAGCACCGGGAGGAAGAACGCCCTTGCAGATTACCACCGCGTCCTGCACAGTCGTGCAGTGCATTACCACACCCCACAATGGCAATAACGGCAATTGGGATCGAACGGATTAAGATGATGACGAGAATGGGGATGAAAGGATGCCTCTTACATTTGCATAGCGAACGGCGCTGCGGGATTGGTTGAAACAGGGGAAAAGGCAGGCACAACAAACTCGACCACGGGGCGCAGCATTTAATGGTCTCTGCCATTCATACCGCATGGCGTTCACTTGGGTTGATGAAGGGCGCAAGGGCAAAAATCCAGGTTGCTGATGTGGGAAATTTGCAAAGCTGAGGGTTTTGGGAAAAAGCAAAACAAACAAACAACCATGATACCCCCCCGATCGAGTTCTTTTCATGTCCAACCCCCCCGGGCCAATAATTTTTTATTTTTCCACGGTCGAAAGAATTTTGCTTGTGGGAGATCGACAGAGAGAGCGGGTTGAAAGGATGATGGGAGGAAGGGAGAGAGGGAGAGGGTGAGCTTTTTGGTGTATTTTCTTTCCGCCCTTTATTTTTAAGTGACGAGAGAAAATACCTATATACTTGGCTATAGCGTTGAAGATCCAATCAAGAAATCAAGAAATAAGATCCATTTTCGGGCTTTTGAGACATTCATGTCGAACAAGAGACAAGAGCACATACACTACGTATCGAGAGAGGATAGATAGAGGACACGCACACGAATACGGATACGTCCACATATGTATGTATGTATGTATGTATGTATGCTGCCGCCGAAGAATGCGAAGAATGCAAAGACTCTAAATATTTCAGGTCAAGCCGGCGAACAAGTCGTCAATGGCGTTCTTCTTGCCTTTCCCACTGCTCTTTTTGGTCCTGTTGCTGCTGCTACCGCTGCTACCGCTGTTGTCTCTGGTCTTGGTCTTTCCTTCGACTCTCGTCTCCTTAGCGGCGCGGGTCGTCTGTCCTCGTGTCTCTTCGAGGAAGGTGCTGTCTGTAAGGTCGAGACCGGCCGCTCCACCAACACTACGACTGGAGCCGTGAGATGCAGTATCGGTGGCCGGATCCCTTGGGGGAGCTGTAAGAGGTGCTGATGGTGAGGGTGATGGTGCTGCTGATCTCTCGGCCTTGCGCTTGGGGTTTTTCGTGTCTGTTCCAGCGACGCGATCGGGCGCAGAACCCGCCATGACCACTGCTCGTTCTTCCTCTCTGACAAGCGTTGCATCTCGGTCTGAAGCTCCGTCGGGCCACGTGCGGGTGGTAGGGCGGCTCGGCTGCAGGTCCTGCTGATGGTCACGTCGCTTTCGCTCAATCACTTCTCCCAAGTCGTCGCTGTCATAGGTCCTCTCCACGATCTCACCGCTCTGCAGACCCGTCACTCTGATACTCTTGGCCGTGGGACTTCTCGCCTTGGTGGTCGCCGTATCGGATTGGCCCCCTTTTGTGGTGGTAATCACTTTTCCTCGCTGCTCAATTTGCTCATGCGGGATTGGAGTCGGCAGACCCACGCTGCTCACCACGTCAGCCAAGAGGCCTACCAACACAACTCCTAGGTGCGCGAATTGAGAATCGCTCACTAGTCCCGAAAAGCCAAGGTAAGCCCTCGGCACCAGGGTCTGACGGGCCCAGTCGGCCCAGATCTCTTTTTCCCTGCGAAGTTGCGTCTCGCGTTCGAACCTCTCCCTCGCGGCTTTTGCGTTGGCGGTGTCCTGGCCAATTCGGCCCCTCAGTGACAACTCCTCCTGCTCGATGAGGACAAGCCGGAAGACTGCTTTCCTCAACATCGATAGGGATTTCCACCACGGTTGTGTCCGGTGCTGATTCTTGTTACGGATCCAGATTTTGTCGAGGATGGATTTGGCGAATGATAGCGTGAACTTCGACGCCCCGTTGGATGTCCCTGGAGGAGTGGGGAGGCCAGTCTCAGGTTTTGCCTGGCCAATCTGGTGACGGAGATCTCGTGGTGGGTGAGGGCCGAGGCGTCTCTTTCTGGGCATCCTTCTTGTATCTTTGGCTCGGGATCGGCCTTGAGCTTGAACGTGGCTCCCACGCTGGGGGTGTGATAGTTTTCGCCGCTTTGACTTCGCCATGTCCGCATCTGCTATTGAAGAACGACGAGCATCGGGTTGCTGTTTCTGACCCATCTTTTCACATCCTAAACACATTCGCGCTTCGGGTTGTCGAATTAGCGTACTCTAAAGCGGCCGCTGGTGTGGGCGCTATTATCACGCTCAACAAATGATACAAGAATAACCAGTTGAGAGGTGTAGAGTGCCACCCATTCCAGATGGAGAAAAGGGAAAGATGGAATGGGATCAAAATGCAAGGCTTAGCGTGTCTATTTTGGCATGTTGGGCTAGTGCATAAACAGCTAGTGGTACGGATAGACTAGTACAAAACAAGAATGGCCTGCCTTGGCCTAGCCACTTGCCTGTTTTGTGATGCATCGTCTTTCTTTCCACGACTTCTTCCAGCATCTACAATCAGTCATTCACTCACCGCCTTGGCTTCGAGTTACAGCAAGTCATGACCTGCTAGTCTGCGGCATAAAAGCAGTCGACACCAAAGATCTCCCGGCTATGTCTGACCGCCGTTTATGAGAAAGCCGGTAGCGAATACGCACTGCGCTGTGGCCTTACTTACTACATCTGTCAGCTTACTTTCACTGCCCGACGCCCCGACACAACAAAAGCTTGAGCAGATTGCGCTAGGTTATAGAGCAAGATTCGCGATGCTGCTTTCAGTTACCGTGCCCAGGCTCCTAAACTCGGGATGGTGTGGAGTGACTCGTGGGACGCTTGTGAGATCTCGGATCCTTGTATCCGTCGGCCACCCAAACGCTTCCCGATGTTTCTTTTTGAGGGAGAGGCCTCCACCGGTCAAACTCACTAGGCACGTCCTTTTGACCATCGACTGAGCCCCAGACGTGTCGGTCCAGCAGAGTATCCCTGTCGTCATAGTCGAGGACCGATACTCCGATGACCAGTTATTTGCTCATCTTGTCTAAATCATCCGTGGGATCATGGACAAGGCCGGGGCCTCCGCACTGTCACCTCAGCCGACACCAGGTCCACAGACTGTCTCGTTCTCTTCTCTAAACGTTCAAGTCCGATGGAGCGAACATGTCCTTGAACAGGAAATTGCAAATTCAACCCCGGTGGTTGGTCGGAGTGGTTGCCTATGCATCCTGCATGGGCCATTGCCCATTGTGGCCAAATCTGCTAGCACATGTGAGTTGGAGCAATGCGCACTGGCTTGACCAGAAGAATCAGGCCATGAGCCAATGTACCCTTCTGAGAATATGACTTCCCAAATTAAATTATACGAGCACCAGCCTCCACCAGACGCCTCCCAACCGATAATGACTTGTTTCAACGCGATTCCCAATCCCTCAGCCTTCTTGCTTATGTTGGCCGAATCAGTCACGAAAGAGGATTTCCCAAGATCTGTTGTACCTAGATATATTGCCATAGGTCCCCTGCGCCATTTTTGTCTCTTGTCTCACTTCCATCCAAACACTCTGTCCTACAGTCTTTTTCATCTGTCCGACAGATATACCGAAAGCATACCTTTCCATCCCCAACATGCGGAGGACCAATAACATAGGCTTTTTGGCCCTGGGCCTGGCGTCCTCCATCCAAGGAATTTCAGCAGGTCCCACGTGGCCGTCCGCTTATGATGAGATCGAGGACCTCATGTTCCTGAACAACGGGTACAACGCCCGAGAGTTTCCTATACTTCTGCAACCGTGCACCATCGCCAAGGAGCCAGGTCACTCAATCGCTGCTGGTCTCATCCGGACAGCGTTCCACGACATGGCCCCTCATGATGCCTCGACCGGAGTGGGAGGTGTCGACGCCTCGATCGGCTTTGAGCTGGATTCGAACATCTACCCAACCAACACCGGGATTGCCTTCAACAACACTCTACACTTCTATTCTCAGTTCTTCAGCAGCCGAGCCCCGATGGCTGATCTGATCAATGTCGGGCTCTATCAGGCGGTGAGGGCATGTGGTGGTCCGATTGTGCCCGTGCGAGCTGGACGTGTCGACGCCACCGGTCCTGGTCCGGTTGGTGTTCCTCAACCCACCGATCCCATGCCGCAGATGATTGGAGAATTCAGACGCATGGGGTTCAGCCCCGAGGAGATGGTTGCGATGGTTGCCTGTGGTCACAGCATAGGTGGTGTCCATTCTGAAGAGCATCCCGATATTGTGCCTCCGGGCAGCACGCCGCTCGGTGTCCAGGACTTGGATTCGACCAACGCCACCTTCGACAACGCTGTCGTCACCGAGTATCTCGATGGCACAACCAGAAACCCTCTTGTCGTCGGCGCCAATCCCAAGGCTTACTCTGACGGACGCATCTTTGGTCTCAATGACCGCCAGACGGTGTCTGGCTTGGCCGATCCCTATGCCTACGCCAATGCTTGCTCGGGCATTTTCGCCAAAATGATCAACACTGTCCCTGCTGGCGTGCAGCTGTCTGATGTCATTGCCCCCTATGAGCTCAAGCCGTCGAACCTCCAGCTCAACGTTGCCGCCGACGGACAAAATCTCCAGTTCACGGGCGAGCTCCGCATCCACACCAACAGTCTCCCATCGTCCAGCATCTCCAGCGTCCAAGTTGTCTACAAGGACCGGACTGGAGCAGCAGGCGATGGATACACCATTCAGGCGTCAGTTTTGGGCGATGCCAACGGTTTCGACGACACATTCACCGTAAGTGCAGTCTACTCTTAGAAGTTTTGATGCTAATACGTCTCCTAGTTCTACGGCTTTGAGGGAACGATCCCAGCTTCGACCTCGATTTCATCCTTTACCGTTATTGTCTCTCTCACCAGTGGCTCTACCCAGACCTTTGATAACAACGGACAAGGCTACGCGATCTCGGACAAGATCTTTGCACAAACCTCGTACTCTTCCCTCGCTGCCGCAGACGCCTCCGATAACCAACAATTGACTGTTTACGCTGCTGCCCGCACTGGTGAGACCTACGACCCAGTCACCCTGTCGGTTGATCTGATCAACCCAATCACGTACAATGACCTACCCACCGTCAGCAGTGTCCCGACGCCCATGACGAGCGTATGCGCCGGCCAGTACTATACCTTTTATTCCGCCACGTTTGGCGTGCCCGCTGCTGGCGCCAACTTTACGAAATACGACGTGAGCACGAGCTCCAATGGGGAGACCGTCTCGGACAGTTTCAAGAGCCTTGCCGGACTTCCTCTCACGGCCAGCGCATCGCCGTCGTGTAGCGGCTCGTGGAACAAGAGGGCCGTCAACTTCAGCGCGTAAAGCTGCTGTTCTGTGTTGTGTTGTGGTGTAATGTGAAGCGAGGCGCGAGGGACCTCTAATACCCAAAGAACTCATCCGTGTTGCATTTGTTATATGCTGGGAGGGAGGGAGGAAACCAAAAAGCTAGCTGGAAACACGCACGCAGGAACTTGCCGATAGGAAGCATCGGGAGGCATTGGGAGGCAGGCGCATGACCGGGCGTTTCAATCTTTTTGATGTGTTGGTTGCATGAATGAATGCATTTTGCAAGCGGGCAAGACGAAGACATTACATTGCATAGCACGGAGCAAGAGAAAAGAGAAAAAAGAGACACCAGTTAGATCAGGACTTTGGATTTTTTTTTTTTAGCAGCAAGCCACCTGCACCCTGTATCTGTATCATTATGTATGAACTCGAGTCTATGACAGTCATTTTGAAGGTCGGATCTCGTCGAAGTTGAGGACTCTTGCTAAGTAATGTTTGTATCACGCAGACACTGGTCTGATCTCAGATGGTTGTCGATCTGGGACTTTGGTAACATTCCTGCCCATGAGTCGTCCGACGGCACGAGTATGACTACGGCACGAGTATGACTACGGCACGAGTATGACTACGGCACGAGTATGACTACGGCACGAGTATGACTACGGCACGAGTATGACTACGGCTGCGACTACGACTATGAAGAAAGCATTTCCCGTGATCGTCTTGCCGTCCACAGGAAAGCCCTCCCTCCCGCCTGTAACCGCTGCCCGTGATGTCATTCAGACCGAGTACGTACAGCATGTACTTGCATGGACCGAGCTTTGCGTGCTTGCCCAAATAGGCAAGTATGAATATGTTTTCGGCTCAGCCGAATTTCCCCTTTCGGATTTCCCAGCTATTGATATTACGGGATCAAACCACCAAACCACCTACACACCCCACCCACCAATGAGATCTTCGACGGTGGCGGTCCTCGAAGCGGCCCCCTTCCTGCGGACTCGGGGGAAGTATCCTCCCGCCTGTGGGACGTTTTGTACCGAGTACTTGGTATACATACAGACCCTTGACGAATGAATGAGTTTATGGCGTGTCGGACCGGATTGTAATCAGAGGAAAAAGCGAAAACACTTTCTGGCGGCTCTCCCGTGGAGCTTATGTCCGAGACGTACATCTGTAGCTACCAAGTAGTTTCTTGAGGGGTAGAAGATTCTCGCACACAGAGAGAGAGGGGGGGGGGGAAATGAAGCGGTCATGGACAAGGGATGATGTATGGACTACGGAGAAATCAGGGTTCCCCAGATATAGTGGAGGCATGCAAGTGAGTGGAAAAGGGTATAAAGATGGGAGCGAGGGAGGGAGGGGAGATTTTTGTCTTGCAAAATACCACACCACATTTCCATTCATGGTTGTGCTGCTTCCATAGGGTTTCAACGCCACTGCACAGACTACGTACAAAGAAAAAGCTTGCCAGCAAAGCGAGGAGGGAGAAATAGAAACAATATCGTATCGACCAGCAGGCCGACAAGAGCAATTAAGGGTTGTCAGGATCCAAAGAGTTCAATATTCCCTACGCGGTTCCAGGTCTCAACGAACTTCGGCCAACCAGCAACTCCATCAGCCTCGTCACAGTCGCCGGCCATGGCGGCCAACACCATCGTCCTGATCACAGGCGCCAACACAGGTCTAGGCCTCGAGACAGTCAGGTCTTTACTCCAGTCACCCGGCAAAACATACACCATCCTCCTGGGCGGCCGGAGTCTGGAGAAAGCCACCACGGCTGCGAAGCAGGTCAAGGACGAGTTCCCCCAGAGTCAAAGCGTCGTGACGCCCGTGCAGATTGACGTCGAGGACGACCAGTCAATCAATGCTTTGTTCGAGAATCTGGAGCAGCACCATGGAAGGCTGGATGTGCTGATAAACAACGCTGGTGAGGCTTCTGTCCCGATTATTCGAGCTGCACCTTTAGTCTCATCGTCCTCTCATCAAAGCTCGATAAAAGGGCTAACGCTGACCTTGATGCTTTCCTGTGCTTCGACAGGCGGCCAGCTCGAGCCAAAAATGTCCTCTGGTGAACTCACCATGCGCCAGATGTGGAACAAATCCTGGGATGTCAACGTCACAGGCACGTACATCCTCACATACACACTCATCCCACTCCTCCTAAAGTCCTCTGACCCTCGCCTCCTTTTCATCACAAGCGGGACTGCCACTCTCACCGAGAGCACAAATCCAGCGGTCATCGTCAATCAGTCCCCCGGGGAGAAGGGTTGGCCTAAAACCAACCGTGGCCTCACTGGGCTGGGGATTCCGGCATACAGGGCCAGCAAGACTGGAATGAACATGATGATGCGCGAGTGGGTTAGGGTCTTGAAGGACGACAATGTCAAGGTGTGGTGTGTGAGCCCCGGCTTCTTGGCAACGGGACTTGGTTTTGGCAACCCGGAGCGATTGAAGCAGCTGGGTGCATTGGACCCGAGTGTCGGAGCCGGCGTGGTGAGAGATGTAGTAGATGGACTGAGAGACCAAGATGTCGGGTCTGTCGTGCGGAAAGACGGGGTCCAGCCTTGGTGATGATTGGAAGTGACCGAGCGAATTTTGCGCCATGCAAAGGAGATAACTTGTGCATCCAGCTCCGAGCAAGAGAGCTGATGGCATTCTCAATGATTTTCAAACTCGCTCAGAGACGTCAGTGGATCATCTTCCCCCATGATCTGTGAATCGAACGTCATCCATTCCATACTGTCAAATTCATTGCCCATGAAGTTGAAGGGGTCAAGAAAGCTAAAAGACGGTTCTTGATCGACCGGAAGATAAGACTGGCTCTCCTGAGACTGCCGCAATAGTAGGGCTGGGTCGAGCTCCAGCGAGTTGTGAGCCATGTTAGTCCGATTGCCACCAAGTGGGAAATGGTTGTTGGCATGATGCACATTCGGAGATTTAGTGCTATCCAGCACGAGACGGAGGGCAGACGAGACCCGAGCTGCATCTTTGCTCAGGTTGGACTTCTCCGTACAGATGACAATAGCCTGCTCGAGAAGAGCGACCACCTCCGCCTCGGTGGCAGCATCAATGAGCGATGGGACGCCCTTGAAGAGACTTTTGCGCCGAATGTGGACGATCAGGCAAAGTGTCATGACACCAAGCAGGAAATCGTTCATAGTGAAGTTTGTCAACATCCACCGTTCCATGTGCAATAAACCGCCCGGTTCCATCTCCTTGTACACGGCAATGAACTGGCTGACGAGTCGTGTTGCAGCATTCACGCAGGATTGTGTACTCGACAGGTTGCCGCGGGCCATATAGGGCCGATGGAGAACCAAGAGACTCTTCAGGTAAATAAAATCGATATAGAGTCTTGTCATGATGGCAAATGGCGATTCCGCAATTGACTCTGACAGAGGCCGCGGCTTCAAAACTTCTGGAGTGATTTCGTGCATGCGTTGAATTTCTCGGTCGAGCTGGAGCACCTCTGCTTCCGTCTTCAATTCGAACGAAAGTGCATTCTGGTATACCTTTCCGAAAGCGTACATTTGCCTGTCCTTGACAATAAACCAGAGGAGTCGGGTCATCTCGTTCTCCGCTCGGGAAGGAGGTAGTACCCTGGTATCTTCATCGAAATCTGAATCCATGAGATTTCTCGGTGCTTTGGTGTCACAGTTCTCCAGGCAGATGGTGCTTGGGAGGCCGAGTTGAAATGAGACCATGAGGTCCATCTGCTTACATGTAGACCAGAACCGTCGACGCATCTCCCCTTCAAACACTGTAAAAGAGCCGAGAGAGTCAGGATCCCGGTGGTAGCCCATCTCGTGGGCCATGCGTACGACCACGGCCAATATGGCTCCCGCTTCACGCGACGGGTCGAGGCTTCGGAGATTCTTGTATTGAGCATATAACCCAAGTGCCTCAACTGTCAGTGGCTGTGGTTGGTAATACCCTCCTGCCACCAGGCACTGCGCGGCAGCTGTGTGAAAGTTGGAGCCGGCAGTGGTTCCTGGTTCATTTGATGAAACTCCTTGCGTGGCCTTGATCCAAGTGGCTATGCTGCAGATTGAAAATAGGATGGAAACCCAAAGCGGATTGACGCTCGTCATCTCGCACCAGAATGCTCGATACTGCCGCTGGAAATGATACGCATGAATGAACGGGACAATGAAAGTCTCGCCCTGGAAATAAACGGCGAGCAGCCGATCCACCTCTTGTCTTGGAGGGAGGTACTGAGATAGGACCTGTGCTAAGGGATAGTTGTCCGGGGATCCGAATATCAGCTCGTGGCCATTGCTAGTGGGTTCTGGTAGATTTTCGTTGTCGTTCGCTTGTTGACCATGAGCTACGCTCGCCAGCGCGGCCTTCAATTCCTGGATATCCTCCAGTATGGCTGACCAATGTGTCGATCCAACATATGTCGTAGAGGCGGTCTCCTCATGATTAATACCAGCCGTGTCACTGAAGGATGCCTCAGGCGGAGTCACTAGTTTTGCGGTTGGTGGTAGTACCGTGTCGTTGCTAACCTGTGCCGCCGCTTGGTTTTCCATCAGTTGACTGACCAGGGCTTCCAGATGCAACAGCCTGTCTTCGGCCACAGAGGGACGGTTGCGGATCGGGTTGCCGTGGTGCACATTTCCAGACGTACGAGGGTAATTGCAGATGGTATTGGTGCCTCTTTTCACACAACTGCCGCAGGGGTGGTTGCGGTCACATCGCAGTTTGGCGTCTTTGCACTGAGTGCACACATACGACTCTCGGGGCCGCCTTGTAGTATCCTGCAGGTGCTTCTTTGATCCTGAGCGGAACTTGCCAGTCAAATCTGTGAAGTTTGCCATTGCGTGTGTGTGTGTGTGTGTGTGTGTGTGTGTGTGTGTGTGTGTGTGTGTGTGTGTGTGTGTGTGTGTGTGTGTTGTGTCAGAGATATCTGTGTCTTATATACATATCTGAGAGCACAAGAGTAGTGGTATGCGCTTGTGTGGTATTATGCTCATCAACAAAAAAACAAAAATATGATATTAGTGTAAGACACACAACATCGTCTAGAACTGAAGCAAATGAACATAGAGAAGACAA
>NW_019174084.1:0-56517 GCF_001642475.1 Fonsecaea monophora
GGGGGGACGTCCACGCCCTCTGCAAACAGCTACCCATTACTCGCTGCACTCATCTGCGATCTGAGTAGAGTGATGAGAGCCAGACATGGACACTGGGATGTTGCTGGGTACGCTCGCTCCCGATCTGCAAACCAGGTCAGGGTAAAATGATTGACGCACTCGGAGGACATGGAACACAGACCTTCCGCCAGCACAAGCAAGTGAATGAAGTTCTGGACTCACTTTTTTGCCGACCCCAAATTCGACACAGCTAATGCACACGGCTTACTCTTTTATTTCGTCGCAATGAATTAGAGCTGCCTAGGAGCAATGAGCTTCCAACAACGCATCGTACGGTACAAGCTGAATGGCGCTATGTCCCTTTGTCTTTGCATTCGATCCAATTTCTGACGTGGCCGGAGCTCATATGCTACCATTTCTTCGAGGCCTTCGACGAGACATGGCAATGTGGAACTTTTGGACGAGCTCAATAATCTTCTCGGCCACTTGCAGAAGCCCTGATTTGTCTACCATGCGACACGGCACGGCAGTTGGAATCGTAGATGCGGCCGAATCGCTTAGGTCGAAAATGCATCCAAGCGATGACGGTCCCCCGAAGAACTCCTGAGGACTGTCATTCCGGAGTTGGAAGTGGTATCTTCCCGCTGCATAAAGCGTTGAAGCCCAATGTTAGGGGGGACACAATGGCATCTCTGCCTTGATTGAACTTGGATAAATGTCTCTTTCGGCCTGGGTTACTTTTTCATTACTGGTTCCTATTCAACCACCACGGGCCTAAGTTAAGCACACAGGAGTACGAGATACTCTGAACTCGGTCTTCAAAATTCCCGCTTTGGTCTGTTGTGGGAAAGTGTGACACCAGACTTTGTACCACCGACTCACATTTTCAACGACTGCAGCCTTACAATCCAGCATGGGAGGTAGCGAGGACCCGCTGGGGCTCGACTTTCGGCTGGGCGACAATGTCTGACGGTAAATTCCTGAAGCACCATCAACGGCCATTGCGGCCAGGGTGACAGGTATTGGTGGAATCCCGTTCTCCCTTCCCATATATTGCGTCTGGCTCGACCATCTAAGAAAGGATATGCTGAACATGTCGCCTCAACAGCCGGTCAGGAAGTATTTCCCCCCAAGCCCGAGGCCGGGCCATCTCATCATTTTGCGCAGCCTTGCCAGCTCTAGAAACGAGTACAACATCATCTTGAGCGTTGAACACACGAATTATTACCTGACCCCTGAACGAGCAAGGTGACTGGTCCCTGTGGGAACTTCCTAGGCCCCAGGCGCCAGGACCCAGGACCCAGGCACGCGACCGCGAACTAGGTATGGCGGAACTTTCCTAGGCATGATTGCCCATTTGGCTATTTGCCCATTTGCCAAATGCCGACCCAGCGGACAAACCCCGTATGCAGGTCCGCAACGGCCACATGGATCTGCATGTGTGGCACATGGTTCACACACCATCATGAGGTGAATCTTATCCCGTTCTGTCGCATGTGTGAAGGCCAACCACGACGATAGATGGATCCGCCCAGGCCGTCCAAGAAGGGGAAAGGGATTTGTTTGCCAAAGCCATCGACAAGAACAAAAACACGAGGATGAAAAACAGTGGTGCTTTAGTGGGGCCGACGGAAAATGTCTCCAGACCGTTGCGTCCGTTGTGTTGTGACGGAGGTGCACATGCAAGCCAACGACGCGGGAGAGGAGTAGATGAAGAGGGCCGATATAACCTTGTCTCGCATTGAGAAACATGTGGCGGCGCTTGTGGTCTCGGGTTTCTGGGCTCTTGAGGTGCCGTAGGGAAATAAACTCTTCCCCAAGCAGCGCCCGTTGTCTATATCGGTTTGGATGGAGGAACTATTGGAACATGTATACGAGGTATTGCAAGCCAGCAAGCCAGCAAGCCGAGGGATGTAGTGTTGGACTTGCTCTCGGCTGTTTCACACCTTGCTTCAATACGAGGTGAGAGATGAGATGAGGTACTCGAGTCTCTGGCAAGAGGACGCTTGACCAAACGTGGGGGAGATGTGCTGGACTGGACAAGAGAGTGAGAGGGTATTTGGGAGTCGGTCGGCACATGAGGACGGAGCACCAAGAAGGTATGTACCTAGGTACCGCATACCCTTGTGCACAGTAGTAATTGGCAATAGGTAGGAACCAGAGATGCAACGGTACAAACTATGCACTGCTGTCTACTACTGTCTACTACTACCTTGTTCTGCTTGCACAGTACCGAGTACTCGGGCACAACTCAGTCTGCCTTAGACTTTCCCCGTCGAAGTGTCCAGCGTCCAGCGCCCAGCGTTCACCACGCGAAGCACGAAGCACGCGAGAACTGAGACGGTTATCTACTCGGTACTCGGTACTTAGGTCCTGTAGGGGGTCCAGGTAGTCCAGGTGGTCCAGGTAGTCCTCGCATAGGTACGAGGTACAAACTTTTAACGTTCCCTGTCACTGCCACTGCCACTGCTAACCTGCCTGGTTCGCTGGATTTCTCTTCTAGTCCTGCAAAACGTAAAAATACTCGTGTTAATTTGATTGCTTTCTCCATGCCTCCTTTTTGGTCTGGTGCATTCACCATTCGCCATACGCCATACGCCATTCCCCAGGCTCCAGCCATACGAGTCCAAGGTCAGGTTGACAGCTGGCCCCCCTCCTTCATGTAGGTAGATATCAAAGGCCCTCCTTCTTAATCTCCATCCCCATCAAACCTCATGCCCAATATGTACAAGGTCCGTCTGAATACGACATCGGCTTCTCAGGTTGGAACTGGAAAAGGCCCGCGCCACATTGGTTGTCGTCCCGACACCGGTTCCTGTAAACCATGCCAGATGGGGCTGTGATTCCGATGTCCTCCTTGGACTCTGGGGAGAAATGCCACCATCATCTTTCCGTACCCATCAAAGATTTTGGTCCGTCTTTACTCCACGACGAGAAAAAAATTGGTCGCAAGACATGTAGCTTCCCTCAGACCTAACCAGCCTGTGCAAAACTTCAGACATTCCGTGACATGTCCCTTTCTAGTATCTTAGACGTGAATATATTGTACACTGGAGTTTGATAAATCGTGCTGCTGTACTGTAGCTTATATGGTAATTCTCCAACTGTAACAGGTCCCGTCGCTGTTCTAAGCTTTCTCCGTGTCGACGACTCTTCTCAACCCAAGGCAAGGGAGACAGGAGCTGTTGTTGGGCGTAGTGGGATCGAGGGAAAATGCGGATAAAAGGTGCCTTGTGGACAACAAGTGCCGAGGATATCCATGTCCTGAAAGACTGGATTACTCGCCGTCCACAGGTACAAGACGCGGTTGTGTGCGTCCTTGGTCATGACAAGTGTGGAATTCTGGGGGATGACAGAGGGAATTTGGGGGTTGCACCACAGGTCCCTGACACCCTCACTTGTCGCCAGCTCTAGACATGAATGGCTCATAGCTTCATATCAGGCATCAGTCCCCGGGTAGTGGGGTTTAATAAAGCCCGACTCGCATTCATAAAATAACACACTTGGTGCTGCGCTTTTTGGTGTGATCACGGTATATCCGCTGATGATCCGAATCAAAGTTGTTGCGTGGACTAGGCTGTGACATATAGTTTGTGCCTTTCCGGTCAATGGCTTTCATGGGTGATTGTCGCTGTCTTCTCAGCTGTCTCACAACATCGTAGAAGGCCTTTTCCACGTTGATGCAATTTTTGGCCGATGCCTCAACAAACTCGCATCCCAAATCTTTGGCCAGTGCTTGACCTTCTTGGAAAGGAACCTCGCGTTCATGGTGTTGATCGCTCTTATTGCCAACCAACATAATGATGGGAGGGCCATTGTACGTGGATTGTCCGGACATTTGAGACTGGAGATAATTTGCCCCGGTGGGCGAATTGGGATGGCCAGATTCCTTGACTCGTTGCACCTGGGAATAGAACTTTTGGATCCTGCTGAAAGAATTTCTCGACGTGATGCTGTAGACAAGGATAAACCCTTCACCGTCCCGGATCCATTGGTCGCGGAGAGCAGTATATTCTTCCTGTCCAGCAGTATCGAGAACTTCGAGCATACAAGCCTGTTGGTCTATCATGACTTGTTTCCGATAAGAGTCTTCAATGGTAGGATCGTAGGTTTCAACAAAATGGTTCAGGCACAACTGCAAGGGAGGTTTAGCATCCAGCTGACGCAAGGAGGTCGGTCCACACAAACCTGAATGGTCAAAGCCGTTTTCCCGACACCACCATCTCCCAGCACCACCAATTTATATAGGGTCATTTTCCCCGTCATGATGTATGCCAGTCCTCGATGCCGACTTGGGGTGGGCAATGGTAAACCTGAAAGTTCGAGCTTGGAAACGTCTCACAAAGACCCTGGCAGACCTGACAAACAGGATCGACACATCCGCTCGTGCGAAAGCGCGCAACTGCGAAGGGTTGGACAATGTATATTCGGTATGTTCAATAGAACGTCACCAGCCGCGGGAAGGGTGTTGTCCGAGGGTCTTGACCTGGACCTCGACGGGATCAAGTGTCACTGGACCAATTGAAGGGAGCAATTCAATGCAGTCAGCTGGTGACACGCCGGAAGTCTTTGTTCGATATTCTTCTCTGAATCAAAATCCAGTTGAATGGTGTCCAATACACGCTGGAGGCTGGACAGAATGTCGACTGTCGCAATGGGTCGCTTGTAGGGGATCGACTGGCAGACAGCACTTTTAACAGGCAAATGTAAGGTACGGCGAGAGCACTGCAAGTTGCACAAGGATCGGAACGAGACAGGGTGACTTTTGAAGGTCGGCAGTCGATCAACGGAAAACGAGACGCAGGGGAGGGAGGATTCGCTGGTGGGAGACCTGTCACCGGAGGAGGAAGTCGCTGATCAGTCCTGCAGTTCGGGGTATTATTTGAGGGGGTGATTTCTGGGAGGGAAAGCAAACCTTGTGGACGAAGGTTCTGTCACTTGAGCCGACGTTGCTTTTACCGATCAATCGGAAGTGGTCACAAATGAATTTTGACGGGAAATGGGCACTTGAGGGTGTTCGAGGACAGGCGAAGTCGAGTCGATTCTAAGAGGTTCGGGAGTGTCTCGAAGATGTCTCGAGGCTGAGATGACTTTTTCGAGGATTGTCCTGCGGTGGCTGCTTCTTTGGGGGCGAATGCGGTTGGGAGCGACGGGGGTTTATGGACCAATGGGAGCTCCGGGCGCTGGCAGTGCAGAGAGACCTGAGTAAGATGTCGATATGGGGGGATCTGACATATGTATGCGAGGCGTTGAAGAGCGTCCCTGGGATTGAGGGTGTGGTTTGCTTCAGACAGATGATTGCTCGGAAAAAGGTGGCAAAGGCAAGAAAAGAAAACAGGCACTGGACCACGCAAGGGACGATATTTTTTTTGCAGATTTACGGCTTGGGGATGGTGCGGGTGTGCATTGTGCCCGCTGCAGGCCATGAGCACTGCAGACGCCGTGGGATGTCCTTTTCGGCAACGCTTTACCTAGAGGTCCACCTTTTGGTGGTAGAAGATGGTGGATGGGAATGGAGAAGCTGGGCTAGGCATGAGTCGGTGCCCAGTGACCGCTGGGCCTCAGTGCCTACTTGCCTACCTAGGTTGCCAGTGGTTGCTAAGCTGCTAAGGTACTACTCGTACCAGTCCAAGCCCCCAACGCCCCAAGACAAACTACATGGATGACCCCTTCGCCTCCAGACCTGCATGACTAGTTAAAGCCTACTCGAAGTGTTGCCAGTATGTAGGATGCACCCGCAGGAGCTGCACCTGTGCCTGTACCCGTGCATCTGCCTGCGCCTGCGCCTGAGCCTGCATTGGTCAACACCAGACCCAGGTATGGTTGCCTTGGGTAGATACATGTATATATGTTTGTGACTGCTCCCACAACTACTCACCCGCTCTTCTGAGCGGCGTTGTAGTAGCCATTCGAGCCGAGCTGTAACTCTTGCACCCAGTCATTGTAACCAGTCCTCTCATTAGGTCATAGTCAGAGTCCCAAGTACCGCGTACTTAACCACTAGGTACAGGTAGTCGTGGCCGCAGGTAGCTAGGCACCTTGTCTACTTACCTTTTCTCGCCCCTTGGCCTCTCGTCTCCCGTCCCTTGACTTTGATTCTCCATCTCCATCCCCCTTTTTATTATTCCCCCTCGGTATTCTCTCGCTGTTTGCCTATACGAGTAGTCCCCGAGTCTTGTCCCCCGGCAACTGACACCACTCGTAGGCAGCAGATTGGGAGGGGGGAACCAAAGTCACAACCACCAACACCAAAGTCAAGCACTTAAGCAACAAACCTTCCCTCCCCGTCAGCCTAACCAGCAGACGAAACATCGCTATACACTTTCTAAGGTGTCCATCGGGATACATCCGCGCACCCCCGACCTCGAATCCAACCTTTGCGGATCAACTATTGGGTCCATTCCGAATGGAGGTCCTCCCTATGGAGTAATACCATGTCCCACCGTACTCGATCCCCGGTTGCCCCAGATCCCTGCCACTGTTGCATCATTCCGTTGGAGGAGGTCTCCATTACCCGAATCTCGGAACTCGAATAATCCTGTGAGAAATGTCCGTGTCAGAACTTGCAAGACAAAAAAATAAATAGGGGGATCCGACCGTCGGAGAAATAAGAGAAGACGGGTCCGATGGGCAGTTCTGAGGGCTAAGTGACTGCTCGCGAATCCAGGAGAATGCCCGCAGTTCGCAGTGATGAGAGTCAGGCCACGCGCAGCGGCCGCCTTTCGGTGACCTTTCACAAACTGAGGGGTCCTTCATGTATCAAGGCCATGCTATTGCAGATCATGTCTTGTTTACGAGGTTGAAGAGTACGGTGAAGCGATGACAGCTTCTCACCATTCATTGCTTCATGCAATCAATATCTGATAGTGTTCGGCTTGCGTGGCGGGCTCCGCCCAAAGCTAATTCGCCAGCACCATGGACATTGGCCACAACTTGTCAGCTGGCGACCGTGTCAACCTCGAAGCTTTTTTTTTCCCTGCATAATGCAGGCGCCATATGATGGTGGGTTGGGTGGACAGAAACACGAACCTTTGGCACTTCATGGGAAGCTCGACGCAAGCAATCGAAAAATGAGCAGGGAATAATAGTGGTGTGTGCAACTCCTGGCTTCCGGCATATTGCTCACCAACAAGCAAATCATAATGCGATCTCTGCAATAGCTGTCTGCATTGTTTAGCATCCAAGGTAACACACCATCCAATTCTACATAATGTTCAACGGTTAAGCCTTCTGCTTCAGCGAAAATAGGTATTCGGTCCACGCCGCCCCTCGCCGCCCCTCATCGACCCTTATCGCAGAAGCAACTTCACCTGGCTTGATGATGAAGAACTTCGCCCGTCTTCATCAGACTCCCCCTAAAGACCCGAATCTCGTTGATGCTGATTTAAGCTCGACGTCCTGCCATCTTCCAGACGGGCCGTCGTTCTTATCCGATAAGATAGTTCTTCTATCAAGGTGGCTGGGAGGGTCGATAACGTGGTTTCCTTGACAAATCCAAACCAAGTCAACAAAGGTTTCGGATACTGCGAGCCTTTTTGATATTGCTATCCTGTGGCTAGACGAATGTGGATTGTTTCTTCGACGTGGGGTCACATCTCTCTCTGTGTCCTCCCTCCACAAGGCCTGTCACAGCCGATGTTCCATGCAGAGTCATCAATGCGAGGCGTTGCCGATCACCACGTCTTGGCCGCCAAAAGCGAGGCGATTCTTTGTACAATGAACTCTCACCTTCCTCTTTTATTGGCCCCCAGGTCTTTCATGTGAAATCTGCGCCCACCCACGACTGGCTTGTCCAAGCACGCGCACCTGCACCAACGAAGCAACCCCGATTCCGACATTTAGCGAGGACAAGAGGGACAGCAAAGCAGCGCTACAGTAGAGGGTGCACGATGCAGTTATTCACCTCAATAGGTCACTCTACCTCACCGCTATCATGCGCCTAGCTGCACTTTGGATAAGGTTGCCTGTGGCTTCGGTGCACAATTGCAAGCGTAAAGCGATATGCATGAGAAGAGAGCGAAGGAGCTCCTTGTGGAGCAATAGTTGCGTTGAATAAATCGTAGTGACATCGTGGGACACCTTCAGATAGTACCAGTTAAGTGGTGGCTGTTGTCGCTTGTCCAGGATTGCGTCTTCAACACTAGTCCAGCATGGACGCAGCCTCTCATTCTCGATGGCACGAGCATGAAGGCAGGTAAGCAAACAGCGACTCGAATCAGTTTTGTCAATACCCAGCTGGACACAAGAATTTCTCAGATCATCCAGTGCATGCAGTCCTCGAGTGGAATCCATATTAAGCCAGCGCCAAATATTGTACTGTACCGTCAATGGCTATTCCGACCTCTTCCAGATCATTCAGATCAACTGCTTCAATGTGAACTGCCGACGAGGTGAATAGCAACGGAATTCCTGGCGCTTATAATTATTCATCTCAGTTGTGCCAGTCATTGCAGCCAACTCGATGACAAAGGCGGGTATGTTAAGTCAGAAACCCCTTCGTCGCCCATCACCCCGCATTCCCAAAAACTCAGAGAAGAGCAAAGAGCTTTCTTTGATTATCTCAAAAGGATGAGGCTGTTTGGTATTAGTAGGAAACCCTTCACCTCCTCCAGATAGTGGCGTCTGTCCTTGGTAAGCCTCGAAGAGATGCCACGAGCGCCACATCACCGGGACAGTCATTATTTCCTTGCCGTATGCGCGTCCTCAAGATACGGCCGCAGCAGCCATGACGTCGATGATTTTCCCCAATGCCTACAGAGCACTCGGCACAACTTGGGAGGGCTGGCGGTTACTGTTTACGGCCAACCACGAACTGACTAGAGACGCTCTTCTCGGCCCCCAGACGGCTCGGTTGAAGCTCGACGACCAAGTCAAGAGACTCGAACCAGAAATACGGACTCCGAAAGGGCATTGCAGCCTCATGCACGTGCAGGCGCCCGTTCAACTCGTACTGCTGTTGCGGGGCGGAATCGGGGCGCGGAGAGCCTGAAAAGTATCAAGTAAGCACCATACCCGAAGCTGAGACGTTCGAGGCACAGCTGAACAATTGGTCTGCGGAAAGGCCTCAGGTTGGGTTTGAAATCCTCACCTTCGTCACTTCGTCTTCTCTTTCTCGTTGCTGTCATCAGCTGCATATATTGGCCCTGTTGTGCGTTGGTTGGTGTGACCGATCTCTCTGCACAGAATATCGTCCCGAGTCCAAGCACAAAGCGACTTCGTGTATCCTGCGCTGAAGCTCTGAACTATCTCCGCCCATTCTGTTCAGTGCACCTTGGATTCCTGAATTCCCGGCTTCCTCTCTCACTCGGCTCTGATAATTACGATCAAGCTCCAGCTCGACACCATGGGGGACCCAGTAAGGTTACTGATGTCCGTCTTTCCAACCCCGACTAACTTAATGCCAGCGACCGACGCATCAGCATGCCGATGCAGACGGCCACTTTCGCCGGAAAGATAGCCAGTTCCGTAACTGGATCTCCAAAGAGCCAGGTTCCAAGTTCACACCTGAAAAGGACAGATATGCCCTTTATGGGAACTACGGATGCCCTTGGGTAGGCCAGCTCCAACATCCCTGTGAGACAGATCTATGGCTGACACTTGGTTCCAAGGCACATCGAACAATCCTCGTCCGCGGACTCAAGTCTCTCGAACCCGTCATCCAGCTCATTACCACCGACTTCGACTTGACCGAGAATGGCTGGACCTTCACCGGCCGAAACGGCAGCTTGGGGGCCGATCCCTTGTATGGCTTCACGGGCCTGAAGCAGCTCTACTTGAAGGCCGATCCAGAATATGTTGGCCGTTATACCGTGCCCGTGCTATGGGATAAGAAGACGGAGACAATAGTGAACAACGAGTCGTCCGAGATTATCCGCATGCTGTATGATCAATTTGACGATTTCTTGGAACCTGATCAGAGGGAGGTCAACAAACCTGGCGGGGGATTCTACCCTCCGCACCTGAGGGCAGAGATTGACGCCATGAACGAGTGGGTATATAACACAATCAACAATGGCGTGTACAAGACAGGGTTCGCAACCACACAGGAAGCCTACCATGCCAACGTCTACCCTCTGTTCAAGTCACTCGATCGTCTGGAGGAACACTTGAAGAATCCCGCCCACCAACCATACCTGTTTGGCGGACAAATCACCGAAGCGGACATCAGGCTATACACCACCCTCGCGCGTTTTGACGTTGCATACTACAACATCTTCAATTGCAATCTGAAAATGATCCGGCACGACTACCCTCGTCTTTCGAAGTGGTTGCGCAACCTCTACTGGGACACGTCCGACCGCACCAATGGTGGCGTGTTCAAAAACACCACATTCTTTGAAGTCTACAAGTATGGCTACCTCCGAGCCAAGGGTCGTCAGGTGCACGGCGGGACCGACTTTGGATGGACGCTGATCATCCCCGCCGGGCCGGTTCCCGACATTGAACCTCTGACGGACGAAGAGGAGAAGGAACTGATCGAGGGTACCACCAGAAAAGTGAACGGCTTAACGCTCGACAGCAATAACCTAGGCGCCTCAGCCAACCCGTTCAGCGCCAATGGAGACAAGGCTGGCATGGGCGCCATCTTCGGCGCGGACGTCGATTCCCCCGACGTGGGCGGTGAGGACAGCGTCACCACGCCGACCACCGCGGCCGCGACGACCAGCGTGGGCAGTCCCGCCAGCACTAGAGACGGAGGGGACGAGGACGACGGAGACGCGGGCTTTGACGAGAACGGCGAGTTCCACCCGCGCAGGGTGATTAAGAGGCGAACCACATACAGCGACGCCAACGCCAAGTGGTACAAGGCGGCGAAGAAGGCCGAGAAGAAGATGGGCGCCCCGAGCATGCATTTGGCGCTATAGCGCTACAACGCTGGGAATTTGGCCCGAGCTCGCTTGCGTGGAAGAAGAGAGGATACAGGGATACCAGCAACAATCAACGTTGCCCGCAATCCGAACCACTCGAGCTACTGCGAAGAAAGAGATGTCACATACAAGGAATGCTTAATTGAAGCTGATCAGGGAATGAGTGGCCCAAACGAGTGGGTGAAGTGAGTGAATGTTCGACAATCGACGCAAAATTGCACAAGGAGCCAAAGGAGACGAGACTTGACTTGACTGTCTAATCTGTCTACCTACCTGGGAGAAAAGCGTGTACTCTCTTTATAAACGAAACACAAGCGTGGGACCTCTGGCGACAACACAGCGACACTACCAGTTGGGGGTTTGTGTGGGGAAATATCTACTATACAAATAACGAGGTAATCCGAAGTACTTATTGTGTTCGGTAATCATGACCACGACACTTTTGAAGAACCATGGTTCATCTCATTCCTTTCCTGGACTTGTGTGGTTAAAGCCAATGGGCACTTGCGCGGCCCTGTCTCTTGGTTGTTTATCTGTATAAAACGGGGTTTTATATATCGAGTTTGGTTTATTGGATGCCAAATCTCCTGGCGATCTCGAGAAAGCCTCCCTCCCCTTCGTCGAGGCCGATCCACATGTCGACCCAGCCCTGCTTTCTCGCCTCCTCCGTGTCCTCCTTGGACCAGCTTTCCTCCTGCGGCCGATCGATGTAGATGGTCTGGTAGCCGCAGCCGCGAGCGGCCTTAAGATCGCCGAGGTGGGCGGCGACGAGGGCGCACTCGGTGGGCTGCAGGCCCAGTTTCTCCGCGGCGCCGAGGTAGACGCTGGGGTGGGGCTTGTAGGCGCCAAAGTCCTCGGCGGAGACGATGTGCTTGTAGGGGAGGTTGCCGTGCGAGGCCAGGTCCCGCAGCAGGGCGGTGTTGCCGTTGCTGAGGGTGGCGGTCTCGAAGCGGGCGTTGAGCCGGCCCAGGCCCGGCGACGAGTCGGGCCACGGGTCGAGAAAGTGCCAGATCATGCTGATCTTCTGGACCTCGTCGTCGGTCCACAGGCCGTCGAGCCCGTGGTCGACCAGGAGCCCGTGCAGCGCCTCGACGTGGTGCTGGTCCACCGTCTTGAATTTGGACGGGTCCCGCTGCGCCGCCGCCGGGTCGTACGTCCGCGTGAAGTTGTAGTACGAGACGCGCCACAGCTGCGCGACCGCCGCCCACGACACCTGCGCTGCGGCCGTGCGCACGCCGCTGGGGATCGACGCCGTCGGGGAATTGAGCGCCTCCGACGCGGAGAGGTCGAGGTACTTTGTCACGGTCGAGCGCCAGTCGACCACGGTGCCAAAGACATCAGTGAGCAGGGCTTTTGGGGGGTTTGTGAGGGACATATTTCTCTCTCTTGATCGAATTGTGATGATACGTTTTTTTTTCTCCCCTCCTCCTCCTCTCACCTGGATTGATATGTACAGTAATGTAGCGAAATCGGCATCCTATTGCGAAAGAGGGGCGCGGGGATACCGTCAGGCCCTCTTCCCGTTTCGGGATAAGCGTAGATTTCATGGGCTCGTATCGAACAGATACAGGATTTCAAAATACGATGTCATTCTCCTCGAAGGGCTTGTCGTCAGCTTGCCCAATCTTTCTGCTTTAATCGACTGTGGCAAGGCTGTGAGAACCTCACTCCATCGTTCATGTCTGTCAGTCCGCAAAGTTCTGTGAATCACATCGACTACCTCATTCCAGATAATCTCCTCAGTCATCCAGCCAGCGACAACAAGGTCCTCAGACTGAATGAGTTCCTGGTTGTGAAGTCTGGGTTCTTGCCGAGTGAGGATGAAGCTCGTAATCAAATGAAAGCATTCGAGATTCTCGATCCTGAAATTGTACGCATCCCGAGAGTGTACCGATATTTCAAAGACCCTAGGAGACATGCACCCAACATGGCTATATGGTCATGGATTACATGAAAGGAGAAAGAAAGGAGGCTATTACCAATCCAGCTCAAATACGTGACATGTCTCGAATTCTCCAGCATTTCGCATCTCAAAAGTGGCAAATACCTGGTTCGCTCGCCGGAGGACCTTCCTTCAGCACCCTTTTTTAGCGATGCGAAATGTCCGACGATTGCCTCAATGGAAGACCTAGTGAGGTGGTTCAATATACGCCTCTTCAACACGTCAGCGCGGGGTTCGTTTCAACAAATGGAACTTGTCCTCTGCCATCTGGATCTCTTGCCTCGGAACATCATCTGGCTTGATGGCCACCCACCGTGTGTGCTCGATTGGGCGTCTGCGGGGTTTTACCCTCGCCTTTTTGAGTGCTGCTCTCAACTCAACTCTCAAAGGCCAGAGGAGAACAGGGTTGTCTTGGACCAAAGTCTTTCCGAGTGCGAGTCTCTCCAGGTCGATCTGGTCCTTCAAGCCTCATGGGATGGAAGTGAAGTATTGCTTGTAAGTTGCGACTTGTCATGTCCTGTGTCGAGACAAACTGACATCAACGTAGCAGGCGCTCAGCTTTGGAAGAAGTCGTCTCCGAGTGTGATCCATCTGAATTGCCACCTCGTCGATATCCTACCCCTAAAAGTCCGGTAGTCGGTCTAACGCATCTCGAGTGCGCTAGAGGATGAGAAGTAAGTTCTCGTAGCCATTTTTCCGGCGCAAACTTCGGTAGAAGACGTGACTGTCGTGGTGAGTGGTGCCCTCGCCGACCCGTATTTCAAATTAAATGACAGAAAGGTCGTACGTCATATCATGTACGAGTGAAATCCGCCAAAAATTACCATGGAGAAGTACTCCGTAAGCATTGGAGAAGAACTCTCACTATAAACGGCGAAGAGCTCTCCTTGTACCTGTAGGTAATAGATGTACCACCTAGAAACTGTCACATCAGTACTCGTAGTCATACTGAGCTGGAGGATCATGTCAATGCATTACTGGTGAAGAGTTGGTATCGGATACGACATGTGCCCAGGTAGAGATTCGACAGGTGCGAGCGAAATATCTGATGATGAGTAATGATACACCGACGGTGTTTTTGCCCTAGTCATTACGGAGCATGGTGTACGCATGAACTATAGTTCAATAGATACTGGGCACTGATACAACTCACAGGCTAGATTATGTGATTGTGTGATTGTACTCGGTACCGGTTCACAAGTTTCGGGGGAGACTCCAACCCTCGGCACCAACTAACGTTCTCCTTCCTCCTTTCGTCAATTGATCATTGACAACAATTGACAATCAAGGCGTTTGTTTCTCCGAGAGACTTCTACGCGAGAGCACTCGGTACTCATGGTTCGTATCTCCGCACGTCTCTCTGACTGACTGACCCTGTGTCACTTTGAGGATGATTCCCCCTCGAACAAACAAGTGAGGCGTTTTGTGGGATTGTGGAGGAACTGGTTACTAGAAGGGAAAAAAAGGGAAGAGGGAAGGAACTTTTGTGGAGTTTGTGGTTGGCGCCATTCCTTCTACCTACCTGGGTATTCCTCGAGTCCGGGCACGCCAGGTACGCCAGGCGAAGCCAGGGAGGTTCGATAGAGTGAGTAAGTGAGACGAGAGACTCCATCCGTACTCGGTAGGAGGTAGGTAGGGTGATCATCATGCTCGTAGGTAAAACTCCAGTTTGATCGACATCAGGGGAAAGGAAGCCCGTGGTGGGCAATCAAACTACGCGGAGACGGCCACGATGCCCAACGAGCCGTGGATAAACCTGGCAAGCCTGGTAGTAACAATGGCAGGGCAAGGGAAGGTGAAACAAAGTCACACGCAACCGACATGATAACAAGAACCTAGTCCATGGTGCATGGGCACCGAGAGGGCAAGCGAAGGGGGGGGAAGAGGGGTCCGGGAACGTTTAACAAGCTCTTGGAACACGAGGCGAACAAGCGGGATGAATTACCAAGAAAGAAGAAAAGCCACCACCGGAAGGAGGAGGGGAAAGAGATAGGAAGATTGGCAGATCATGTATGGCATACACATGATTGCGGCAACGCGGCACTGGCGAAGGAACTTGTGATGTTATTGTTGTTATTGTTCGCCTTTGATTTAAAAATATGTGATGGGACAAGGTGTAATAGTAGGTGCATACAACTATTTGTTGACAAGTGTGATAAAACAGATGTTAAAGTGTGATGAAAAGGTTAGTGTTAGTTGGTAGGCTTGGTAGGATTCATCCTTGTCAATGTCCAGACACAGACAGGTACGAGTAGGGCAAGCGACTGATAGTGTGTGCGATGGTTTGTCGGTGCACGGAGCATGATCAGCATTTGTCGGGAACAAAATCAGCCAACCAAACCTTGACTTCGGAGAATTTAATGCCAAACAAGAAGAGATTTGTTACGAGTCGAGGGAAGAACAAAACCCTAAATATGGCTTCATCTACGAGGGGCCATACGAGGATGGAGTACGAGGGACGGAGTTGCGGCAAAGCTTACCCTAGTACCTCCCAGACGCAAACGAGAAAAAAGGATCCAAACACTCAAGACACAGGTGGTGCAGGCTGACTCGATATGACGGGATGGTGACCCAAATAGGTCATGACTAGCAAAGACAGTTGGTGTAAGCGAGAATGAGAGGAGAAGCGAGAGAGACAGTAGATAGACACAAGGAGAAATATGATCACAACAATAATGATGATGATGGAGTATGATGATGCGGGCCCCTTTGAGCCAAGCAAAGCAAACACCCAGTCAAGCCCGGGCTTCATACGAGCATCTACGAATACCCACCTACCTTCCTTGTACAAGTAAGTGGCACGGACAACGGAAGTGACCTGGGGGGAGCAAACAGTTCATGTTGCATGCCGTGAATCCGTGACAGTGGTCTTTGTCCGATGCATTTACCAGGATTACGAGTCTCTAGGGAGAGATGCAGGAAGCCTAGGCGGAGTTAGAAGGGGAAGGGCGCGGGGGGAGCGAAAAGACTTACAGCCTACAGGCTACAGGTCCAGGGAGACCTGGAGGGAGACCTGCTCAAACTCATGCCTAGAGGCACTACCTACGCCTTCATTTGCATGTACTGTATGCAGCTCTTGTACGTACAGTAGCACAATCACAGCCAATGACCACTCCCCTCGTTATTCCTACACACCCTCTTCTTCCACTCACATTCCAGACCTCGCATCAATACCCATCACCCACGAGGCACAACTGTCAAATGATAGCCACGAGAAAGGATATCAGTGTTTCTTCCCTGACCCAGGAAATTGTCAAATTTGATACCTCGATCAATTGGCAAGCTTTAGGTCCAAGCTTGATTAGCCCCCCCCAGACACAAAGGCTAGTTGACCAGCTACTGGTGAGAATCTTCCGGTGGTGGTAGCCCAGTGGCGCAGGGTGGAGAAGATGAAACACACTAGACATGCCACCAGGAACTTGACTCCAGACCGGCCCGTTGCTGCTGAAAAGACCCTAAAACCGCCCACCAGGTACCCAAGTACAACGACTTACCTAGCAGTGCCTAGGAAGGCACTGCTAGGGTATTAGCTCAATCGGACCTGCAGTGGCCTGAAGCCTGGAACCCCGATCTTCTGGTCACTCTGTGATAATTCTCTAGGTACCTACTCGTAGGTATGTACTCGTAGAACACTCTCTACGCCACGATAACAGTCCCTCGTACAGAAGCACCATGTGTTCTTCTTTAGTTCCACACTTGTCCCACGTTGACGCCACTATCACCACTCCCAGCGTGGCCACCACCATGGAACTCCCCAGCTGTTCAACGACCCGAGAAACTGCAAAACAGACTAGGCAAGCTGCGTGGTCCTTCCGGGCTAAGACGGAAGCCTCCGTCCCACGCCCAATAAAAGGCCCATGGCTCATGGCCCACGGCAGCAACCCTGCCTACTTCCTGGGTCCTTAGTTAGTAGCCCCGCGCACCAGTGTCCGTGCTCGAGCCTCATCCCCCCTACTCCCACTTGGGTCCTACCTAAGGCCGTGGTAGCCCTTTTTCACTTTGGTCAACTCCACCCTGCAGTCCCTGGTCAGAAAGACCATCCTCGCCTGCGCCCAGCGATGCCCCTGAGAAATGATTTTCCCGCGATTGATGCCCTCATGCCCAATCATTTCCTGAGCCAATCTTGCGCCTATGAGTATGCCGGACGATCATTTGCAGCAAGTTCAAAGGTCCAACAGGCCCATGAGGCCCATGGACTCCGCTCGCAGACGCGAGTGCGGGCGATAGACAGTCTTTTCCCTATGGCTGCTACTCGTACTGAATTCTGTGCGAAGCTTCACTTTTAGCAGACTTCGCTCGACCCAAGGCAGAGGATCAGGCCCCGGCCTCGTCGGTCCTTTCTCGACTCTTTTCGCTTCAGAGCAGCATCCTCGTCAATCGTCACCCTGGTCCTCGAACAGTTTCCCCCAATTCACACAGACTAGGCTGGAATCAGATCAGCAAGCTTTCCCCTGTCCATCTGTCAATCCTATTGCAGACAGTCCGTTCCTTTGCCTGCGCTTGCATGAGGATTGGTTCTGTTCTGTTCATTGTCTCGTCAATCTTGCATGACCATCTCACCGTCTCGACCGCAACACTGTTTGAAGCCCTTCACGAGTCCACTGTGCGATTTTGCGGAACCCTGTTGGCTTAGTTGTTGCATTCAATCGTTTTGTTGCCTTTCATCCTCATGTATTGTACGGCTCGCTGAGTAGTGATTCATGTCACTATTCGTTGCCCAAATCAGAAGCACAGGGACGAGCCATCCAAGCGATCCAAGAGTATGTGTATGCCCTACGCGGGCTGCACCTGAAACCCTGAGTTTCCTCGAGGGCACGACAACTGTCGACGAATAATGGACCCCGAGGTCAGCTATTCGCTACCTTCACCGACCGACACTCCATATCGAACACCGTCCAGTTCCCAATCCCTCCGTTCCCGCCGGTACGAAGACATGTCGCCCTCATCTACGCCTCCTCCAATGCCCGATGAACGAGCAAGCAAAAGACGAAGTAATGATTCGCTCCATTCTAACCCTGCTCTGGACGAGAATATCTCTCCTCTCGACCCACGACGGTTTACACCCACGCTCCATGCCTCCCTGGTGTCCGAAATCCTGTCGTTGAGGCGAGACCTCGAGAGTCGCACCAATGACATTGAAAAGTTGGAAATCAGCCTCCATGCGGCGCAGACTCAAAATGAGGTGCTCAATAACAACCTTTTGCAGGCTAACAAGGAGACGAGATCAGTGAAGCGGCAGATGCAGATGCTCGAAGGTGGCACACTGTCCGCCCTCAACGACCTGGCGAAAGAACGGGATGATGCTCTGAGCGATGTTACTGATCTGCGAAAGCGTCTCGAACAAACTCAGAAAAAGGCCAAAAGCCAGGAGGAAACCGCCGACAAGACCCAGGTATTGTGGGACAAGGACAAGGAGATGTGGCTCGCGGAAAAGCGTGGCCTGGAAACCAAAGTCCACATTGCTGAAGGCCGCTTGAAGGTGGTGCTGAGTGAACTTGCCAATTCTCAGCAACAGCCAGTCCCTGCTTCCCCTACCGAACGTGCCCACAGTCGCAACAGTATCATGGATAGTCCCAGTAAAGGCTCCATCATTGCTCGGAGAGGGCGGAGACACAGTGCGACGTCAGTCAACAGTGATACTCACGGAGGTCGAGTATCGGTGTTAAGTTTCCACAACGGCATTTCAATCAACCTGGCAGACGAATTGGCATTTGATGAAATGGAAGAAGACATGCTAAATGCGCTCGACAACGACGATGGCCGGGTCTCCCCCGACGCTCTACCCGAGGAACACGTTCGACCCGCCTCCAGCTTGTCCATCAAAGCAAGGAAGGTGTTAGGTCTACCTGTCGACTTTGAGGACATGGAGCGCAATGACAGCCCTGAGCATGATCGTTCTGGTGCCATGTCGACAGATGGGAATCGACGTCGACCAAGCGTCAAATACGTAGACACTGCCATTCAATTTTCCCCACCAGCGTCCCCGTGGCCGATGTCAGAGCCTCGACCCAAGGCTAATGGCCACCGACCCTTGGAAATCTCCATCGCAAATGCCAGACAGATTAGTGTCACCCCAAGCCCGGTCAGCCCGCAAGACAGTATTGATATCGCGTGGGAAAAGCAACGGCCTATCATGGTATCTTCGGGCTGCCAAACGGTCGAGGCTCTCCCAAGTCCACCCCTTACACCTGACAAGCGCGACGCAGGGCTAGCTACCATTCCGGAGAGTGCTCTAGAAAGAGTCGAGACCGCCACCATTGGAACCCAGACCGAAGCTGCGCAACCTGTCTTCGACCAGTTCAGCCACAAACACACTGGGAGCGAGGAGACTCTCGATCTGAAGGTTCCCCTGATTGCCATCATCCCTCCCGCATCCAGACCTGCCACACCTGAAACTAGTGTTATGCTACCACCCCGAACCAAGAATGCAAGTACCCAGGTTGCCAATCACCTACTGGGAGGATACAAGTCTTCTTCTATGCAGACGGAAGAAATTCGAGTTGACATACGAGCCATTGTTCCACCGTCCGAGATGCCACCTGCTCCATTGTCGAGCCATTACAGGCCCCCAATTTCATCCAGGGCCGTGCCGCCTCCTATCCCTCGCAGCAGAGTATCTCCTGGTAGTTCGATGTTTGCGTCAAGGCGTTCGGCCATCGCTGGGCCCTCCAAGATACCTCCTTTGAACGACAATGGACCTCTCACGAGAGACTTCGCTTCAAATATGCCACGACCCGTCAGATCAAGTAGTCTTTTCGCCGGATTCGATGACGACGCTGAAAATCGGGATGATTATATCGAAGAAGATACCTTCGAGGAAGACGATATCTTCAGTCGCCCAACAGCGAAATTCGTTCTCAAGTCTGGAAAAATGGTCTCCCAGGACCTTCGGTTGGACGACGTCAGTGAGAGTGCAGCAGTATCTGCAGGCGAGGCAGCTGCATTGGAAAATCTCCGACTATCTGAAGACAGTCTACCTCCAGAGATGAAGGCTATTCTCTTCCAGACTCGGACCAGCCCACGCCGAGGGTCTCAACGCCAGAACATGGGCCTGAAACTGAAGAGGGTTCCATCGGCCAGGTCCAACAACATGAGAAGAACTGCCTTGATATCGAGTGGAGCCGCTGCGCACCAGTCATCACACTCCCAATCCACCACCGGCTCTCTGGAGAGCAACAACCCGCCTCCCTTCCCCGTTCCCTTGCGGTATAGCTCAGCCAAGGTGGGCAAGTCCATCAGTGAAGGCGGAAGAAGTTCACCCGGCAGCAGCAACGCGTCACCAACCAAACGACCAAGGAACAGCAAATTCGCCAAACCGATGTTGCGAAAGGCGAGATCAGGACCAGCCATTTCACCTCACTCGCAAGCGCGCAAATCACGCAGTCGATCACCGCCCCTGGAACCAAGAGTCTCGATTGTCCCGGAGATGCCAAGTTTCCAGATGCCTACAACGACACCGGCACCCGTGATTGAGCCATACAGCAATCCGCGGGAAGCAAGCGCTCCTCGGCCGTCAATTGCAACGGGCCCTAGTCGACAGCGCAGTCACACCAAACAGAATTCTGACGTGCTATCAATGCAGCAGACATCGGTTGTGGATTCTATTGCTCAAACCATGGTCGGAGAATGGATGTACAAATATGTAAGGAGACGAAAATCATTTGGGGTGACTGAGAAGGCGGATTGGGATGCCAATAAGAGCGTCGAGGAGATCTCTCAAAGTGTGACCAACAACGGCGTTCGTCACAAGCGATGGGTCTGGCTTGCGCCTTATGAGCGTGCGGTCATGTGGAGCAGCAAGCAGCCAACGTCTGGGACCGCCTTGATGGGCAAGAGTGGTCGAAAACGTGAGTTCATTGTGAAGAGTGCTTGTCCGAGGGCTAACTGTCAACCAGTAACAATCAAGTCCGTCCTCGATGTCAAGGATGACAATCCGATGCCCAAAGGGGCATTAACTGGAGCAAGCTTCAACAGGTCCATTCTTATCTTGACACCTCAGCGTGCCCTAAAGTTCACAGCGACATCTCAAGAACGACATTATATATGGTTGACGGCGTTGTCGTTCCTATCGCACTCTCCTCTCAGCGTCAACGATCTCACCGCCATCCCACCACCGCCCCCGCTTCCGGAACACGATGTGTCGCCTGCTCCAGCACCATCACTTGCCGGATCACTTCGCAGACGACCAATTCGAGACTCTATTCGATTGACGAAAGGCGTTGCTAAGTCAGTCGCCGGCACGAGGTCTTTCACGACCGATGGATCGGTGCCCGTACATGACTCGCGACCTCCTACTCGCGATTACTATGATCCCTTGACGGATCCTGCTCTACCACCAACAATCCCTCGCCACTCTCGAAAGCGAAGCAATACAGCGCCTCGAGCGCCACCCAGCTCTTTCAGGAGCTTCTCCACAAACGGTGTAACCCCAAGTCTACCCGGACCGGGATCCAATTATTCGCAAAGTGTTCATTCCACGGCGGTTTATTCCTCAGACCGTGGCTTATATACGCCCAGCTTGGGAATGCAAAGTGTGATTAGCAGCCGAAGAGGCAGTGAGGCTAGTGCTTCAGGCAGGCCTCCCCTTCCGACCTTTATGGATAACAACCAAACTACGACTATGAGGATGGACGCCTTCATTGAACACGAGCAAGGCACATCCTCAGGTCGGCCGTCTTTCAATTTCATGCGATCAGGGCAACCCAAAAGAAAGGACATGGGCTACTGGGGCGCAGAACAAGGAAGAGAGAGCATCAGTCCCGTGGACTCATTGCTGCACAGTGAGATGATGGCAGCAAGCTCCTCCACACGAGGGAGCTACGAATCGAGAGATCCGTGGCGCGGGTTCTGAGGTCTCCCTCCACCCACGATGTGTTCCCAAACATTGACCCTTACAAAGACGATTTTTAGTCATAATGTGTACAAGTGACAATGATGGAAAAAAAGAAAGAATCAGTTTTTCTGCGCAAGCAGTGGATTACAGGACGAAATCCAGCACCAGCTTGAGATATCGTTTTTACTCGTCCGAAACCATTCCATTCCCTTTTCTGGCAAATGGGAGATGGCGTTCTCTTTGACTCAGGATGTGGGATTGGATGTGCCAAAAGGAATTTGTTGGCAAAAGCATGGGATGGATAGGCAAAAACCTGAGGGAGGAAGCTTTTGCTTGATCTGTACCTATATGTCTGTCACATACCCCCCCATTTGTTTGTGGTTGTTGTATTCTGGGGCGTTCAAGCGAGTATCCTACTGTATGAAGCCTCTGTGTGCTTGGCGATGTCACAATGCGAATTAGCCTGTTACTTTCAGTTTGCACCCACCGTCTGGTCTCTTGTTGCGAGGAGGCAAGGCTGAGGATTGATATCGATTATGTAAACAAACAGCCTGGTGAGCCCCGCCATCTTTATCAGTAAGGCTGCGGCCTCGCCCACTCACCCACTTCATCAACAAGTCACTTGAACTCTTTCTACCCTCCAAACACCCCGGCGGTCCTCGCATTTAGCCAAGCTCTTTCTTCGCCCGTGCCATTGATAACTCGTTTCTCTCTAGCGGCGAAGACCTTGAATACCCTCACTGTCTGTGTCACATTCTCAAAAACCACAACCCCACTTCCACTTCCTCCGAGGCCAGCGTCTGTTCGTTTCCCTTTCGAATTCCGACTTTCTGTTGCGGCTCGCGCACGACGCAAACATGCTGATCAAGTAATGCACAACCCTTCCCTCCCCTCCTCTGTCTTTTCCCTAGAACACGAAACTTTCTCGTTAGCGGCGGGACCCTCTACTACGGTGTTACAGGATGGATGACAGGACGAGACTGACGACTGGACCATTTGTGAAAACAGGGTGCGCACGTTGACGGGAAAGGAGATTGAGCTGGATATCGAGCCGGATTACAAGGTGCGCCTGCCATCCAGTCATCCCTCTCTCGCGTGCGAAAGCATAGTCCTCGACGGAGACTGCTCTCCACCACCTTCACTACCTTGACCACCTACACATGCACATACCTGGGAGCAGAACAGAAGGCAGGGATATGAATCCTGAAAAGAGGTGGACTGCAACTCTGACAAGATGGAAAATCACAAGTCGCGACGGCTTTAAATCAAAATCATCACAAGTTCTGACAGATGATGTCCCTGCGGCATTGAAACAGGTCTACCGGATCAAAGAGCGCGTCGAGGAGAAAGAAGGCATCCCGCCCGTCCAGCAGCGATTGATCTACGGCGGAAAACAGATGTACGTCTTCTGACATTCTTCTATTTTCCTCTTCCTTTTCCCTTTCCTTTTTTCCCAGACGGGGAAACCATGTTGCGTGAGTGAGAGAAGTATTCAGGGTCGGATCGGCAGGTTGCATTGAGCTGGATCTCCAATACAATATTACCCCGAAGTGCCGGTGTGGGCAATCTGCTAAGTGAATATTATCGTGTGGAAAACAGGGCCGACGAGAAAACCGCCGAAGATTATGGTCTCGAAGCTGGCAATACGTTACACTTGGTGCTGGCGCTGAGAGGGGGGAGGTGACGGCGACTGTAACGGCGACAGCACTCTCGGCGTGGAAGAGGGCAGGGTTGGCGAGGGGTGTGCACGCCTGTGTGTGTTCTCACAAGGCAGACGGGTGAGGGCGATGGTGGCGGCGAATGAGAAAGTGTCGCGCGATCGTCGGAGAGGATGTGCAAGTCAGTCACAATGAAGAAGGATCAAAGGGCGTGAGGTGGCACGAGCCGTGAAGGCCATGGAGTGAAATAACCAGCCATGGACATCGACCATGACACACATGGCCCATGCATCGACTTCAGACTTGAGACTTGAGACATTGACTCTATCTCTGGCACTGACACTATTTGACACGGGATGGGATGAAACGAAACGTAACCAACTCAAGGCGACCAGACAAAATCGCCACAAGGATAGGGCAGTCAGTTTGCAGTTTGACAATGACAAAGAGATACACAAAAACAAAGACGAGAAACTAAGAAAAAAAGGATCTCATTTCATCTCATTTCATTTCAGCTCATCTCGGTCCAGTCAGGGTACCTCGTGCCCCGTATATCGTATATCGCCACGTATCTACTCGAAGGTGCCGCCTACCTAGGTACCAACATAAGTATTCACATATCCACATATCATGTTGGTGACATTGATGACATTGATAGGCACAAGAACGCAATGCCCGCGTAAAGATGTGTTTGGTGTTGCTGCTCGAATATTCAATTCCAGATTGGTGCCGTGCCTCTTCTTCTCTTCCCGAAATATGATGTCCCAACCTGGTTAGTACTTGCCTCTTCGCAGTTGTAATGTCCGGTCTTCAGTCTTCAAATTCTATCGTCATCGTTCTAATCAATCACGCACACCCCATCATACTGGTTTGGGTCGTTTATTGGGGGCTGTGTAAAAGAGGTTTGGTGCTTCGTATTTTCTTTTCACCGATTGCGAACCCAATGGCCGAGATCCCGGTGCCGGGGAGAGCTTCAGCGGGCTCCTCGAACGGGGCGGGAGTTCGCTGGCAAGGGCATTGTTCGGCTTCAGTAGCTTCCGCGGCGTTTCGACTTTGTTCTCTACCGACTCTCGTGTTCTTCGTGGCTGGTCCTGGATGTCATCACCATCCGAGTCTTCGAGGAAATCGAGGGTCAAGCTGCCATTTGTATCCTCAACTCCTCGCGAATTTCCAGGGACTGTCCCGTTCTTTCGCTTTTGAGAATTCAGCTGTGCACTATTAAGCGGAGACTGTAAGTCCCTCGCTGAATTCGAGGTCGAGGCTTGGGCTTGAGAAATCTCGTACGTTTCCGGATCGACCCTGCTGATTGGTCTTCCCGACTTCAAAGCCCGTAATCTTGACTCTCTGTCGCTCGTCAGATCATATGGCTTTCCACCACCGGCAACGGCAGGCTGAGGTCTCGGTTTCGGTATCTGCGTGGAGGGAGCAAACATCAGCGGCCTCGATATTCCCGCATTACCAGATGCGCCAGTCCCCGACACGGGTCTTTTGAGCGGCGGACTCAGAGCCTTCTTGGCCTCGGTCGCCTGCACGATCTTCATCTTCTTCACCTCCTCAACGAATTGCGCCGGCGCTTTAACCACCCCCGTCTGCTTCTTCTGTAGCTCGTGCATCGGTCGGTTCATTTTGCCTGCTTTTGCATCCCTGGCTTCCTTGCGAATCTTCTCCATCAAGGTCATTTTACTGGAGCCCTTCGCGCCCGTCTTGCCCGATATATAGTTCCACTGAATCCTGGCTCTTCGCGAAGGCCCAGAAGCATTGCTGCTCGAAAGTAGGCCCGCACTGAGGGCAGTGCTTGCAATCACCGCTGTGTTCTGCTCTTTGCCCTTTTGAATATCCGCCAACGCGGCTTTCAACATAGCTTCGTCGTTGGAGGAATCCTTAGTTGCCTCTGCCTTCAGCTTCTTGTACACTTTGTACCAGTTCTTCGGGTTGGACGGTTCATGGCGCTTCAGATCCCAGTCGGGAATGTCTCGCTTGATGAAGTTGAGCCAGATCTCGGCGTCGTGACCGATGATTTGCGGAGACGAGAGCTCGAGTTGGTGCTACAGGTGGCTGATCAGTACGTTCACACGCCTCAAGAACTATATGGGGGTGGAGGTCTGGGACACACACAACTGAATGTGCAGGGCGGGACTTACCAGTTTCTCAGGGCTCTCAATCTTGAGCAGTATGGGTCGAATCAGGTCATAGTCGATATCACCAATGTCTGTTATCCGGTGCACGTTGCGGACACAGGCCCGGCGGGCCATGTCAAGAAGGCTGTCGACAGGCATGGTGATGGCCGATCCGTGGTCAGCTAGTGTGGAGCTGGCCAGTCCTCGGTGACGTGGAAGAAGAAGGACATGCGAAAGATGGAGGGCAAGGGACGTCTATATCATGTCACCGAGTATGTCACAGATGTGACTGTGAGCTGAAGTCCTTCTTACCCTGTAACAGAGCACAACGAGTGAACCGTGGGGTCGGAACAAGCGCAACTTCGGCTCAAGTGACAGCCTTGCAGTTTCCGCATGCGGCGTCGTTCAGCCTCACGTGCTCCCTTGACCACTCTCCATTCACCACTTGTTTGAACCAAAAGGCGACGAACACGGCTTTAGTCTACAACCACGATACCGAAGACTTTCCAAGAATAAAAGAGTATGGCGATTTTTACAGTTTTAGACCAAGCTGAGGAAGGTAAGGATGTGTGTTGCCAGCTCAACAAGCACCAAAGCTCTGACTACGTCTTGCAGACAAACTCCATGCGACGCGGCTTCTGGGTATCGAAGAGCGGCCCTTCAAACGGGTATCTAAACGCCTTCTTGCCCCCACTACTCCTATAACCTCTTTCCTGTCGCGACCAAGCCCGTCAGACGACGACGCAGCGACCGCAGAACTGCCTGGGGACGAACACGAGAACTTCCTCCAATCCTTGACACGCTTTCGCGAGGACGTGATCCTCGACTTCGCAGCCTTCGAATCCGCCATCGCCCGCACAGGATTCCTCCGCGCTGCAAACACCCGCGAGCGCGACCGCTATGCCTCTGAAAAGCTCAAGATTGAACAAACTGCCAATGATGTGCGGGAGAACCTGTCACATCTGAGGGTGCAACTTGATGAGGCGCAGAAGACTCTAGCGGTTCGAAAAACCTATGATGTGCTAGCGGAAAAGATCACCCGAGATGAAAAATTGAAAGTCACGAGAGCCGAACAACATGTGAATCTCGAAAAACTCAAGGCCGAGATCGAGGAGTTGGAACGTGAAAGCACGGAGTTGAAGGTCGCTTGGGCCGAGAGAAGGGAGCAGTTTGAACGAGTCATGCACGAGGGAACGAGGCTGCGGAGGGTGATTAGAGACGAGAAAGAGCCAGACCCAGATGGCGAAAAGGATGACGCAGACCAAGAGCGGGAGAGAGAGGGCGACGAAGGGGAGAGAGAAAGAGACGGGCTGTCTACGGTTGGGACACCCAGACCTATAGATGACGCGCCAACGCCCTTGCCAGCTGGGCTCAGAGGAAGCGGCGTGCTGACACCTCGGTCGAATCCGCTGGATGGACCTGGTACCGGAGGAGGCGCTACGCCGCAGCGGGCCGACGAGGACGTTGATATGCATGGAAACGCAGGGTTGTCTTTCGCGGGCGCCGGCAGTGTCAAGGACGCCGCAGGCACATCTCTTGAGAACGCTACAGACGACATGGACACGACCTAGCCGAGTTGCAAGGACTATTCGCCAGCAAGCCGTTGCAGGTGCAGACACAAAAGGTCTCGCATCTGCCAAGCAGGTATACAGGGACCGCGATCAACAACATTTGTCTTCAGGCTCGAGAAGGATTCTGGCTTGAATGCGTCCCGGAACTGGTCCTCGACCAACTTCGCAGCTGGAGCATTCCCTGTACAATCACTAGACCTATATCTGGGTCTGGCAGTGATGACGAAGATGCTCGCGCTGCTATGAAACTAGCCGCGAGAGCACCATCACCCGATGACGATCTTGGAATTATGCAGCAAGCGAGGATTCAAGGGTTCAGTAAGCCTTTCAATATCCTGCTACCTGGTGGTTAGGTGCCATTAGATCAACATCCACGAGCAGTCCGGCAATCTCGCGTGCTCTGACTGCTGGAGGCCGACTACGCTTCAGAATTGAAAGTCAAGAAGCAGGCATCAGGCCTACTGTGTCTTATGTCCAGGAAACATGAGAGACTTGTTCCGTTTGAAAGGTAGTGGTGAAAGTGATGCTCCAATGCTCATATCATTCGATCGTCGAACTTAAGGTCTCGATCATACTGCAGTGCGCTTTTAAGTAGCCTCGTCGTATTCGCATTTCGTTCTCGTCGTCATGCCTCGTCCTCGGGGTCTTGGAGGGAACGACACTGTAGATCACGACATGGTCCTCTCCTCCCCAGCAATTGGATCATCCTTCTGCGCTTCCTTTGCCGCCTTGAGCACTTCAACCGCAGCATTTCGTTCATCTTCGTTTGTAGCTGTATCCTACACGCCACGAAAGACACCCGGCCGTCAGCCAAATCTCATGGCATATACTGCCCGACAAGTATTGGAGACTCACCAGGAGGTTCTCGAGCTTTTCTCTCGCGTTTGTGATGCGATCGCGCAGCGTCGGGATCACTATCTTGGTTTCTTCGAGTGCTTTGCGCTGTGGGGAACAGTCCGGGAGTGGTCAGCCTTGTCACTGAGCAGCAAAAATGATCATGAGTTTGCCGATCAATTTTTTTCGCGGCTGCATGGATACGCGCGGTAAATGGACACACCTCTTGTCTGAGTTTAAAGTCATGGTTCTCATCACTCCCGTTAGCTTCGGTCTCCAGCTTGTAAATCCGTGCTTCTTGCTGCTCCTGCTCCTTGTAGTAAGAGGCTTCTTCCTTCAGCAACCGCTGAAGCGACGAGGTTGCGATCTGGATTTGAGAGGGCGGCATATTGTTCGTCCTATGTTTTTTTTAAGGTGTGGGCTCTGGGAATCTGGGAAGTATACCAGTGTGAAAGGCTTTGTTTACTCGGTCAACGCGACGAGACGAGTAGTGCAGGCTCCAGAGATGTGAACAAGTGGGGAAGAGGCTGTGACACGACCACCTGAGGCATGAAGCATCAGGCATTAGGCACGATGACGTCGAATGTCTCCTGTGCAACGTCTTCTTGGCACGACTTGGCAGGGGCTCAGGGGGTCACGAGGGTCACGGGGATCACGGGGTGGTCGCTGGTACCAAGACGCCATCGTTTCCATCTGTCGGTCATTCACTTGAGGTTTAGACGGACCGCAAAGCGAACATCCTGTTCCAACGGGACTCAGAGAGCCTACCTGCTCCTCTACCGAGCGAAGGCCAAATTCGCAATTTCCCAAACGTCATTCACAGGAACGAACCGTTCTCAGTTCGCAAAGTGGCTGTGATCGGTCCATATGCGATCATGTAAAGTACCAGAGTGAATTGGAGGGAGAGAATCTGCTCTTCCTTGAGAGAAATGCCCCTCACATCACTGCTCCGAACCTCTATGTAATGTGGCATTCGGATGGCGCTAATGCCTCTTTCTTCATTGTCATGGACGTATCCCACTGAATGAGTTATGGCCAACACTAGGAGAGATGGACAAAGCACAAATCCTTGACGGGCTGAGGGAGATTTTTGAATCACTCCACTCTTTGCCGTCGTCTGGATTCTTTGGTAGTATCCATCGAGGGCCGGTCCCCTATCATCTATTTTGGGATTCAGATGGTGACCCAACAATTACTGGGCCGTTCACCCAGGACGCGAGATGATCATTGGCCTGGCGAAAAGATCGCGAGCGAGCAATTTCGCTGATGAATAGAAGAAATCCATCTTTGGCAGGATTCTTCGAGGTGCATCTGGCCTCAGCGCTTGACGATCATTCATTCACTCGGATGCTCAGCGAAAGAATATCATTGTCAACACAGTGCAGGATGGTACAACGCAGGGCAGGGATTTTCGTGTATCGATCATCGGCTGGCAAATTGCTAGTTGGTATCGCAGGTACTGGGAGTATGCGTCTGCTTTCTTAAGCCTCTAATGGATCCAGGATGACTGGCTAAATAGGTTCGAGGACACGCTTCCTGTACGCACTGTCGAGGCAGCCATGCTGAGGCTAATTGATCAAGATCTATGGTTTCGAAGCACCGTGATTCAGGGATGTATCGGGTGCACAATTGACATGATGACATCAGGCATTGAGACCGGCGGCCTCATGAGGATGGACTCCAAGAGGACTAATTAGACCATTGGTTTACGAGGCTGTTGCCACGAAAGCGTTGATAGTATGGAGTACCCTGATCGCATCGATCAGCGGACGAAAGCCTACCTGACTTTCCTGGCTCGAAGGCCGTCCACAGCAAAGGTCTGGTCAGACACTGAAGAGAGTGTCGACCCTTTCACCAACCCTGGAAATGAATCAAAGCAGTATGTGAAGCCCACCTGAGGTAGTTTGTACTCATCTATACTACGTTATAGTTATACCTTATCTCTATTGAAGCGAACCACCGGTAAATCCCAGCTACTACGTATCTATAAGTTTGATACTAATCTAAGGGCAGATAACCTACTTAAGAGTTATATCCGCGACGGGGCAGTGTAAACCACTCCCATCGAAAATTTCATACGGGACAGCAGACCCGCGGTCTGGTATCGGTCCCCCCACCACCGAAACCCTTTACCTCCCTGGCTGCCGCCGTCCTCATGTCCTCAAGATACTAGATGCTCATCAATCACGATCCCGGCACATCAGGCACCCACCAGGATGTCGTTCCGCTGATGACAAAGGCGCCTGCGCCATATTCAGCAACCCGCCAGTCTGCACGTGGAGGATGGATTCCGTTTCCAGCGGCCGGCACCGAGCTGGCCTATCATGGCCCCGGGTCCCCTTGACAAGATTGTTGCAAATTACCTAAGATGGGGGTGGATGGCTCATGACTTGCATCATACCCGCGAACTTGGTCGAATCGCGGAACGCGGTGAACCATCGCTATTCTCTAGACTTGATGATCAAAGATTTACGCAGACAGCGAATCTCTTGGCAAGTATCTAGGAACATGCTGGATAGGATACAATGGTATAAGTGAACAATATCTCCCCGGCCTCGTTGGTGGTTTCTTGTTCACAACACATACCTCGTACACTCAGCAACCGCCCGCCGCCCCTCACCCCTCGCCCGCCTGGACAACGAACACGGACTACCACCAGCAAAAGTCTCAAATCTATACCAAACCCACCAGCGTCCAGCCCAAGAATATGCGTGCCATAACAGTGTCTTCCTGGGGCTCTTCCCCTCAATTCACCTCATCCTACCCTGACCCTTCACCGTCGTCCGCCGACACCGTCACTCTCAAGGTCCTCGCCAGTGGCCTTCATCAACTCATCCGTCTGCAAGCCACGGGTGGACACTACACCACCAAAAACACGCCCACGCCCTACATCCCCGGCGCCGACGGTGTCGGAGAGACACCTGATGGCCAACGCGTGTACTTCAGCAGCATCATGACGGGCGGTGCGTTTGCCGAATCCATTACGGTGCCCAAGGCCAACACAACGCCGCTTCCCGAAGGTGCCGATCCGGTCACGATTGCTGGACTGACAAACCCGGGAATGTCGAGCTGGATGGCCTTCGCCGCCCGCATCGACCCGCCCTTACCCAAAAGTTTTACCGTGGTGATTGTGGGGGTCACAGCAATCAGCGCCAAAGTCGCGGTCCAATTCGCGCGGGTCAAAGGCGCCAGGAAGATTGTCGGAGTGGCGAGAAACGCAAAGGAGATGGCCGCGATCGCCGACCTGGACGAGCGTATCGTCCTGGCCAACGATCCCGGCCAGACGGATTTCTCGACCCTGACCGACGTGGACCTGATCCTCGACTATCTCTACGGTCCCGCCGTGGCCGCACTCTTCGCCCAGCTCAAATCCACCGTCCCCACGCAGTTTATCCAGATCGGCACCGTTGCCGGCAACGACATAGCCTTGCCCGGCGACATCCTGCGGAGTAAGAACATCACGCTGCGAGGCACCGGCCCAGGCTCATGGGCCATGTCGCAGTACGCAAAGGAGCTGCCGGGACTGCTAGCAGCCGTGGCCCAGCTACCCGATATGGACTTGAAGGTGAGGAAATTGGAGGAAGCCGAGGCGGCGTGGGCGGCGAAGAAGGAGAGGACTGTGTTTGTGCCATGACTCGCCGACAAGCGAGGGCAATCTTCCAAGCCGTTGTCCCCGAGGGCGAATATCTGAAATAATAAAAAAAAGTTATGCACACAAAGAGTGAGAAGCTCGGTTTACGAATTTCCTATTGGCTGAAGGCCAGAGCCACGGTTTAAGATCTGTTCTGTCTATTAATGGTTTTATACTCGAGACAGTGCTTATATGCCAACCTCGATTTCTATCCATATGCACTTAACTGTGGTGGTCTCCAAAAGCCCCATTTCGTTCTCTGTTCGAAAACTCACATCCTGTAACCTTGTCTGCACGGCCACCTCGTCTGTCTGGAGTGTTCTGTTCCCTTCGCGTCTTCTGGACATTGAATTACTGTCGCCGATGCTCGATTCCGCCGACTCGGGACTGCGCCATCCAAGATTCCATTTGCCCGTCTCACCGGTCGGATCGTGTTCTGGCCCAGGGAGAACAAAGGCACGCTTAAACCAGGATGACTTGGTGGGTCGGGGTGGTAACGAAGCTCCTGATGCTGGTTGGACTTGGAACTGAGGTTGGAATTGAGGTTGAGGTTTCTCATCCAGACGCTCAGATAGTGTCTCCTTGGTTGTGGATGGATTGGACAGCTCCCTCCTAAGCATGAGATCCAATTCTTCGATCACTGCTTGCTGCGTCCAGAAGGAGGAGTGGTTCTCACTCCCAGCCAGGACTATGATGACCCCCGTAGTCTGGTGACTGGGCAATGAGGGTGAAACGACGTTCTGTTGGGTCAGAGTTCCCGTCGACCTCAGCATGTCAGCTGGGACGACAACGATGGTGAGGTGGTTGCATAAGTTGGATACATGGGTTGCAAAACAGGGGATGAGAGACTCTACGACTAGCTCGTAGATACGTCGCGTACGTTCCTGTCGGATCAAAGATGTGCTCGACGCTGGTCTCAGTCTTGGGTCCTGGTCTGATGCATAGGGTGAGACAGCGACTGCCTCTTCATAGGTAGGGATGCGATCATGGAGATCTCGGTCGAAGGGCGCTTTAGACATGCCTGTAGGAGGACAGTCTTCACAAGATTGAGGTCAAATGAATCTGGGGAGTCTCAGTAGTCTCGGTCGGCAGTAGAGGGCACGTTCTTTCAGAGAGGGAGAGAGCGGGAGAGCGAGCAAGTGAGTAATCGGTATACCGAGGACAAGGAACCGAGTCACACGGAGGATGTGCTAGCATTCAAGATCAGCCTCATCGTCACTGCCCAGAGACAGTAAATTCGCTCGAGGAGGAATGCGATGCCGGTTGCCGACTTGGGCTATTTCGAGCGGCACTGACCGGTGAGCGCTGGTTTGCGGATATAGTTGGTGGAAGTCAAAAACGGATGCCCGGCATTAGCGAGAACGCAACCGTTGTCTTCTAGAAGGCGAGGGGGAGCTTCCTAAGAGGCGGGCAACTAACATGCTTTTGGGGCCAAAGTCTGGCGATCAGGCAGACTTGTGGGGGTAGCTTGAGGATGAAGACAGAAAAGCCTCACCACATTGGATGAAACTGACCAAGCAACCAAGCAACCAGGTAGTTCGCTTGCTCTGCCTGCGCCTGCGCCCAGACAACGCCGTGTCACAACCACCTCCACCTCCACGCCCCCTCCCATCATGCTACTACTTGGTACTTGGTATCATCTACAAGGTATCTCAAACAAACATCCGGTCTGCCTTGACTCATCCGTTCATATGGCCCCCTCCACTCTTGCCGCGTATTCGCATATGATTAGTTCACCATTAAACCACTGCGCAACGGCATTCAGTCCTCGTGACAACCATCCAAGATCCCCTGCTCTTCCGCTTCTGCCTCATACCTCCACCTGCATTGAACTTTAGGACCACTTCAGAAGAAAATGCCAACACTACACAGAGCCTAGGGCGGTACATGGCAGACTGGATGGATCCTGCCTATGGACCAGGTACAGCCTCGGTCTTGATGTTTGAGCAGGATCATGCAATAGCAAACATGGACCAATCTGCGCAGATCTGTGGTCTCTACAATGATGGTCCTCAGTATTTATTCCTGCTTCTCGCCTTCGTTCAATCAGCCTGTTCCTTCTCTCCTTGCCCTGGCCAAACAAAACCCTCTGTGACAAAGTCCTTGTACCACTTACTTGCATCTCTGTGTCACCATCTTCCTTCATCATTTACTTCAGCCTGCCCCCTACCACAGTACCAGCCCATCTTCCTGATACACCAGTTCGATCACCCATATGCCCGGCATGTGGTATCATATCTCAAACGCCAATGAGTACCTCGTCGTCACCGGCGCCGGCGTCGACGACGTGCGGATTGTCAAGAAAGCCCTTGTCTACCCATGGCAGCGCGTCGCTCGGATCTCCGTTTCGCCCTTTGACTTCTCACTCAACCTGCAGGCCATGACCATCGAAAAACTCCAATTCGCCCTGCCTGCCGTCTTCACCATCGGCCCAGATAACAAGCCAGAAGCTCTCAAGAAGTATGCATTGCTCCTCAGCGGAAACCCGGATGGCACCCCTTCCGCCGGCCGGAAACCTGGCCAGGCTATTGTGCCGACTCAGAGAGGCCATGTCCAAGACATCGTGAAAGGCATCATTGAGGGCGAGACCCGTGTCATTGTCTCAAGCATGACCATGGAGGAAATCTTCAAGGAGCGGCAGGTCTTCAAGCAGAAGGTAACGCTAATTCGAATCTGATGGCGACCACTGATCACAGCACTGACGGGGGTTGTAGGTTATCGAGAACGTCCAGAACGAGTTGGACCAGTTTGGTCTGCGCATCTACAATGCCAACGTCAAGGAACTTCAAGACACACCAGGCTCCGAGTACTTTGCTTTTCTCTCTCGCAAAGCCCACGAAGGAGCGTCCAATCAAGCCCGTATCGATGTGGCCGAAGCTCGCATGCGAGGCGAAATCGGCGAGGCTGCCAAACGTGGTCATACAAAGCAGGAAATCTCCAAGATTGAAGCAGAGACGGCGGTGCTCGAGACCAAGCGGAGAGGTGAGTTGACTCTGCTCTACAACAACACGACCAAAAAGCTGACACACGAACTACAGCCGACAAGGCCCAAGCAGACGCCGAGCTCACCAACCGGCAGACCGAACTGGACATGACCATTCAAATCAATCAGATCCAAGCCCGCAGAGCCGCCGAAGCCCGCGATTCTGAACTGCAGAAAGAGGTCGAGATGAAAAAGGCGGCTACGGAGCTTGAACGTCTTCGCGCCAAAGACCTCGTACGAGCCCAAATCTCGAAGGAGACGACCCAACAAGAGGCCGACGCAGACCTCTACAGAGCATCCAAGGAAGCAGATGCCAAGGCCTACGCGGAAAAGCAGGATGCCGACGCCCAGTTGTTCAAGCAGCAACGTCAAATTCAAGCCAGCGTCGAACGCCAGACGAAAGAGGCCGACGCCATGTACCATGCCAGGATGCGTGAAGCCGAAGCCACCAAGGCTCAGGCGGAAGCGTACCGGGAGTTGGCTGACGCATTCGGCGGACCTCAGGGCCTGCTTCAATACATGATGCTGAAGGAGAACGTCTACGAGAAGCTTGCCTTGGCCAACGCAAAGGCCATCCAAGGTCTCCAGCCCAAGATCACGGTGTGGAATACGGGCAACGGCGACGGCAGTGGCGCCATGGAACAAGGCATCGCGCCGATCAAGAACATCATGCAGTCCCTGCCTCCACTGCTCACCACGATCCAGGAACAAACCGGCATGACGCCGCCGAACTGGATGGTGCAAATGCCCAAGGATATCAACGGACAACTCAAACCCGAGGAACGGAGAAAGATCCTGAGCCACGGCACCGCCGACGAGAAGAGAGGCTGATCCACTCCTTCCTCCCACTGACGCATCTTCTCCTTCGTGCAGACAGACAGACAGACAGACAGACAGACAGACACTCACAAGGGGGAAGACGCCGCGACATTGCCCTGATCTCTTGCATTGATGCGAACTCTGTGCCGATCAATCCTGAGAGAAGATATATGAGGACCGACTCCAATACTCCTACACTCACCCACTCCCTTGCAGGACCCATATTTTTTTTTCCCCCCTGTTTTTGTGTTCTATTTGCGAAGCATATATATCCCTCATGGCGAAATCTGAGACAAGTCAGGCAGGCATTTAGGAAGTGTCCGTGTCTCGCAGACGGACGGACAGACACTGTAATGGAAGCTGGTTGCTATTTTCTGGTTGCTGGTTGCTAGTCTGCATGTATGTATGTATGTGTGCGTATGTATCTACTGCAATGTACCTTTACTTATCTAGGTAACCCTATAAGGCATTAACTATCACTCGAGTTTCCCTTCCAAGTCCTTCCTCCGTGCTGCGCTGTAGTTTCTTTGGCAGAGTCTCTAGTAGTCTATGTCATTTCACTTGTCGGGTGGTATATCCCTCGTTCTCTCTTCTTATTTTCTCTTCTGGCAAACCACAAGGACGAAGTTCTCTGGCTTGAATTGCAATCTACTTTTCTTCTCCCTCAGGGGCCATGTAATCATTCAACTTTTTTTCCATTTTGGATATGCTGGCAGTCGTATACTTAAGGAATACTTCCTGCAGCTCTGCTATCTATTGTGTGGCCATTTCAATGTCCTTTTCCCACAATGACTTCTAATTCTCGGCGACGAGTGGCAAAAACAAGCAGCACGTTGCTGTCTTTCCGTCTGATGTCCCTCAACATGCCATCGTCTGTCTGTTTCGGCAGTTGTCGAGCTTCCTTCCCGAGTTCCATATCATTTCTTCCCAAAACCAGAAAAAGTATTCGAAGAATCCGTCCCTACCCCACCTTTCTCTTTCCCTTAAACCCTAGGGCTAATAGTCCTTGCCTGGCGAATGATCGTGGTCGACATGATGTCCATGTCCATGTCGAAGTCGAAATCAAAACCTTGTGTCAGATGACAAAACACTCCATACCGGTCCGATACCAACCAAATCCTGCTTGCCTGCTCTGGTGTACAAAACGATCGAAAACTGGTCTCTAAACCATAACAACATGCTGGGGTAATTGCTGGAATGTCGTTTCGATCGTAACAAAAAAACAGAAATCCACCAGTAACAATGCATCCTCTGTCTGTCTCAAATAACTTTCTGAGAAGCCCTCGCGTGTCCAAAACGAATCGTGTTTGGTTATCCAGGGATCAGAATTCACCTGGTTAAGTAGATGGCTTTACACATCGATCATTTCCGCATCTTCAGCGAGAACCTCGTCGGCAGGTCCCCAATTACCTTCAAAGACGGTCGCTCCTGCACGCCGCCTCGTTTCCGCCCACCTCACACCTTCGGTGTTGAGCAGCTCGTCGGCAATAGGACGGTCGCTTGGGTCTGGAGATATCATCCAGCGCACGATTCGGTCGAGAGCTTGTTCGTGAGAGGGATCCACCATAAACTGAGGTGGATCGACCAGTTCGCCGCTTCGCTCAAACCGTGAGGGCTTTGGGTGAGGCCGGGCGACAGTCGGCTCGAAATCATCACCGTCCATCACTTCCACATCGTGCTGGTCGCTGTCCGGGAGGAATTGAAAGGAACTCTCTCTAGAGATCGGGTTACCGGACGAGTCTCTTAGAATCCCGCTCGTTCCAGAACTCCATGTCAAGCTTGGAACATCGCTCATATCACCATTTCGCAGCTTCTGCCAGGATACCCCGTTGTCTGGGAGTTCGACATTTCCAGCCGTCTCGAGCATGATCAGACCAAGTGCAAATATGTCAGCAGGTTTATCGTATCGACCCATCAGAATCTCCGGTCCGATGTACTCGCGGTCTCCTTCGCCTTCGATGCCAGCCTTTGCTGGCCAGCGGGTTGCCATACCGAAGTCCGCAATCTTGAGAACACCCTCAAATGTGATGAGGATGTTCGCGGGCTTGAGGTCGAGATGGATGAATCCCGAGTCGTGTATGTGTTTTATACCCTGGTCGCTGTTAGATTGGACAAGAGTGATGGGGTTCTCCACACTTACTATTGCCAGCTCAAGAAGGATCTTCCAGATGCGGAAATCGTCTAACCTTGCTTTCAGGCCAACCTGTGCAAGGAAGACGTCAAGTGTACCCTCTTCGCAGAATTCTGTCTGAATGTACAGATGGCCGTTTTCTTCCCAGCTGTCGACAAAGGTCACAATGTGATCTGAATGACCCAAGGCCTTGAGCACATCCACCTCGTGGATTTTTCTCTGGCGATCTCGAGCACCAGTATAAGGATCCCGGGATCTCTTCACTGCCCAAACCTTCTCGGGGATAGAACTTCTCGAGGATGGACGGCTGGTCGACACGGAATAGATCTTATGGAATGGCGATGTCTCCGGGGGTTGCGCGACTCGATAGACTTGCGAGAACTCTCCAGAGCCAATAAGGTCAACCTTATCAAACCTTGACGTCAAGCTACTGTCGATGTTCGTGGCGTCCGATGAGGTGAGGTTCAAGCTTGGACGGTTGGAGAAATTCGAAAAGTATTCTCGTGGCCCAGTTGGTGTTGCTGGAATGATAGGTGCCATGTTATTCTGCCTTGTTGGCGGACGTTCAGCGCGTCCTGAAATGGTTAGGCCACTTGGGTCGGGGGGAAAGAAGCTGTCGAGAGGCGTGTGAGGAGACCCGCGATCTGTCTTTTCAATCCTTGGGCTTACTGGAGGCACAGATGTTCTCTTAGCACGTTCCAAAGCAGGGGGAGGGATTGTCGGAATCGAGATCGTCCTCCTCGTCGAGAGAGGATATCTGAGATCTTTCGAAGTCCGGCCTTGGGAAAGAGCGGGATCCGGGAGGGTGACGACAGTCAGCGCCGACTTTGGTCTCAGGTTGGCGGACGGGGAATCTTCCATCACGCTGTCACTGTCCAGGTCGACGCATCCTGGCGATGCTACAATAGGAGACAACTTACTGCTTGACAAACGAGTTACGTGGGTAGGAGGAGCGATTACTCGATTGGTTGACAAGGCTGGTTGGTGTGGTGATGGAGAAACTGAACTTCGATCGTGAAGCTCTGTCAAATGTTTGGTAGGTGTAGGGGGATAATCAGAGTCGGTTGACTGGCTGTTTGCCCGACTTAGTGGAGAGCGACCGTTCGCTTTCTCTTCGGGGTCGATGGATGTTAAACTTCCATCTCGAAGCAAATTGTGTCGACTGGGTCGACGTCCAAATATGCCAACACTTTTGGAGAATGGAAAGGCCGACACCTTGGAAGGACCGTGGCCCCCTTCGAGGGGACTGGGGGGGACACCGAAAGATTGCCGCGAGATCCTATTGACAGCACTCTTTGCGAATTTCTCCTCGTTCTGAAAGATGGCTGGCTGTTTTTTGCAGGGCGTATCTGGCATATGGGCTTTGGGCAGGCCCGCATTCGGGTCGTCCACATTGCGGTTCTTCTTCGAGATGAGACCAGTCGACATGAAAGCAGCCGGCAGGGGTTTGGCAGATTTGTAATTGCCTGGAGTAGCGAAAGAGGTTTGGGAGGAAAATTCATTGTCTTCAGAAGATGGAACTGGCCTAGAGGAGCCAACCGGCAAGGATTTCGAGAAATCATGAGAACGAGGTCTGTTTGGGCGGTGCATCGGTTCATGGGTAGGTGAATCATCTTGCTCATCAGGCTGAGATGACGATTGGGTCATGGTGCGGGAAAGGGGATGTCGAGGCTGATAGGACGAGCCGGTTTGCATCGTAGTCATTGGATGGATCGATGCGCTCAGGAGATTCCCTGAACTTGGGAATGGACTGTCGCCTGGGAATGGATTCATGTGGTTATCCAGAGACATGCGCATTTCCTTTTTGGGGTTTGCTATTGGAGTGAAGTCTAACCAAGACTTGTCCCCTTCCGTGGCATTTTGGAATTTCACATTGCTCGATCGGTCAATCTGTCTCTGCTGGATGGTCGACTTCCGTAAAGACGAGGACCGTTTTGGAATCGTTGAAAATCGTGACGATGACAAGAAAGAGTTGTTCAGAAACCAATCGTTATCATCTTGCGCTCGTTTGTCACCGAACATTCCACTTTCCGAACTATCAGACTCGAATATGCTGAAATCGAGGCCTGGCCCGTGGAGACTTCTCCTCTTCGCTGAAGGACTCTCGCAGCCTGGTGTTTCGTCGGACCTTGGGCCGTCTGATCTTTTCATAGGACTTAAAGGAGCAACGGCTGTGATCAACATCCCACCACTTCGTCTTTTCTCCTGGCGAGTATGAATACTCTTCCAGCTGAGGGGTTCATTGACGGATTTATCGTTTTCCTTTTCCTCGCCAGCGGTCAAACTTTTCAAAGCCAGTTCGCGCTCTGCTTCTGCCGAAGTCCTCTTGCGAAGTGGCATAGGGGATGAGTTCCCACTGTCGCTGGCATCCGTCAGGATTCGTTTCGTAGGACTCCTAGGCGAAGTGCGGAGGCGAGACACCCCATGAGATTGATTTGTTCGTCGAAGGGGAGGACGTGGGAAACGCGGGGCAGAAGCACTTCGATTCGGATGAGAGCTCATACCACCCAGATGTAGAAAATTGTCAGAGGTCGCGATCCTCGATGGTGAAAGCGGAGAAGGCGAGAATGGTAATTTGCCAGGTCCGGGGGATCGAAGTGACTGTTGACGAAACTCTGAGCCTTTTGAAGGTGAGCGAGATAGTGAACGGCGTATCTCGCGTATGGCAGAATGGGGGTCGAAATGTGAGAAGGCACTCTTCGGTGAGTGCTCCTCACGATGAGGAGAGTATGTGGCCATCATGGCTGGCCGGGAGTCACTCTGGTTCAACGCAGCACTATAAACTGATTCTCTTCCCAGGAGTCTGCCATGAACTTGTAGGTTCCAATAGGACAGCACTCAGACAGCACTCCTTGCGACCCGAATCTTGTGGTGCAGGCAACTTGTCCAGAAGTTGTTGACGGATCCTAGGTAGATCTACCGATGGCCTCGCATATCAACGGATGGGTTGTGGCATGTGTGTCGGTGCCGGTTGTAGCGGAGTTGGAAACGATAGGATATTCTGGCGCAGTACGAGATATTGTCCCGCAGAGCGATATTCAGCGGAGGTCTGCGAAGATGATCTCGCTCAACAGGACAGTGAGGGCGGTAGGACAAGTTCGGATGAGGATGAGAGGTGCGGATATCTGTTAATGCGATATGAAGGGGGGACAAAGTGTCAGAGGTTGAGATGAAGTGAAGCTAAGTAGGAGGAAGTCGGCAAGAGTTGTATGCTGACTATTTGACGTAGATAGAGGAGAAAGGATGCTCGCTGATCCCTCTCTGGTCGCCGGGGAGGTCGGGTCGCAAACGGTGGTGTATTTGTCCTCTCAGGGTTCAGATTCTCAAAGCGATCGCGTGCGCTGCACAAGGGGAAGCAGGCGCTGATGACGACTAATGTTTGTGGCGACGAGGACTTGGGAAGGAAGTTGTGCCAATCGCGGATCGGCTGGGAAGCAAGTAAGAGAGTTGCAATGAAAGGTGCTGAAAGCGCGTTGTAAGTGGACGAATCGCAAGATATGTCGTGGTCGAGTTTCGGGTCATTTCTTTGGACAGAAGACTCAAAGGCCATGACACGCTTTTTTTTCGTGGATACCAGGTGCAAGACGCGTCCTAGGTGCCAGGCGGTGGGAGGCGTGTGCCAAGGATAAACAAAGACCCAAACCGGACTAGCGTCTATGCTCCACTGCCGCCGCCATGGATCGTCATCCTCAGTGCGACAATCTGGGATCTGGGAGGGCAGCTGACTTCCCTCAGAGCCCTCCACCCCCGTCTTCTGCTTTGGTCTCTGAGCAATTTGTTTCTGGCCTCTACGCGAAATCATTTTGCTCCGTACAACCGTGCAATTTCTACCCTTGTGCAACATTGGAGAAGATAACCCCTGGGGATTCTTGGGTCGTGACGAGACACTGCCCCTTCATGTCCAGCCCCAGGTCCCGCGATACTTTCAGCACGAGCTGAAGCTTATGCCTCCCGATCCTCAGCCTGCGGAGTCTATGAGGTGGAAGGAAGGAAAAAACAATACCCTGGATAGCGTTGCGGTGGGGTCCGAAGCGGTCTGTCAACGGTCCGAGTGAATGGTCTACATACAAGTACAAGTACGGAGAGTTTGGTGGTAGGTAGGCTTGCAATAACAATTATGCGTTCATCCCTCCTGATGGACACATCTCTGGCCCCTCAGACAACGTCCGAGCACCAAAGATGATGCTCCCCCAGACCCTTGCAGGACCCTTACCTATTTCAATGCCAGATTCGGGTCCCTGGCGAGCTGTCCACTTTGATTTGAGAGGCCCACGTTGCAACTGTCGAGTCGTGCATTCTGCCGATGGTGGCATATTGATGCCCAACCCTGCCAGCGTGCTTACTCGTTTGCTTACCCACTGGCTGAGCCTACGCGACGCTCATATGCCTCCCAGCCCGCCTGCTGATACTCTTTGACTGCACTCACCGGATCAGTCGCAGCATAGATCCCTCTACCGGCGATAAGAAAATCTGACCCCCCCTCCATTGCTGTTGTAGGTGTTTGATATTGCTGACCTAGCGCATCTCCTTTACTGGACATGTTGACACCCGTGGTGAACACTACGAAATCTTCATCCCGCGTGGCGCCGGCGCAGTGGCTGGATAACTCCCTCGTTGACACGAAGCCCAGGACACTTTGGGGGTATTTTCTTGCAATCTCGACCGATATTCGAGTGTACTCGCCCACTGCCAGTGACCCCTTTGAGGTCATTTCGGCCAGAATTAGAATGCCTCGTTCACGTATTCCACCATCACGGATGGATTGGTCCAGTGCCTGAATGATCCCCTCGCCAGGAAGCATCGTAGCGTTGACGATATGGGCCCATTCGTGAATCCGCAGCGCTCCCCCTCTATATTGCTTCTGGACGGTGTTGCCAATGTCAACAAACTTTCTGTCCTCAAACAGAAGAAAGTCGTGACGTTGCGCCAATTGGGCCAGTCCTTCAACTGTAGCAGGGCCGAAGTCTGAGACAATGTCGATGTGTGTTTTGAGAACAGCAATATGGGGGCCCAGACCTACGAGACAAAACGACAGAGTTAGGACGCGTCTTTAATCGGTGTCTTCACTTGGGATATCGCACGCGGGACAAATTTGGGTTGTGGAATACAGAGTCCAGAGAATCAATTAATCCACTTACTGTCAGCAATGGCCAAGAGTTCCTCGGTCGTAGTCAGGTCTGCCGACAGCACAACGTTGGTCTTTTTCCGTTCGGCTATCTCAAACAGTCGCCGGACGAGAGGATGCGGGTGTCTTTGAGCACGCTGGCTGTAGGGCAGGTGACTCTGAGAAGCCATAACCGCGGGTGCTGTTCATGGGGCGTTTCTCGGTCGGAAGTCTTTTTTCTGTCAATGAAAAAATAAACGTGTTTTAAGCGATCGAAGGAATCATCAGGTCAGGCACAACAGGTACCGGAGGCCAGGTCCGTAGAAGGCGGTGGATGCAAAACTGAGGGTCGAGAGATGTGGTTGGACCAAAGTAGCCAGTTCCGAGGCTGATGGTCAGAGTGTGGGTGTGGTGCTGGGGACAGTGGTGGTAGCGACGATGATGGTGAGGCCGATGGTGCGAAATCCAAGCTTCGCTAGGGCAGAGGCTGCAGCGGGAGGCACCCAGGCAAAACTCGCCAGCAGAAAATGCCACGTTTGAGAAAGAGCCGTGCAGCAGCTCCGAGGGAGCCACGGAGTCTAGGAGCCTAGAAGCCTAGACCAAGCCCAAAACTCTGCGGATGGGGGGTCAGCCACCAATTGAAGCCACATCTGGACAACGGTGGGCGCGCAGGCTGCATCCCAGTAGCAAGGCCCAAAGATGACGCTGTGCAGATGCAAGCCCACTCGTAACCGCTTCCCCGTTCCCTTTCCCATCCGCCATTTGCCCATTCACCATTACGTTGCTGTTTGGTCCATTATTGCAGCGGCCTACGATCCCCATTATTCTTTCTTTCCCCTGTTTCTAACCACCATTTACATCCTCCCAACTCTTAGAACCTCACGCAATCTATTCCCCCAGCAAAACCCGCCTCGCCATTTCGCCGTTGCCCCCGAATCCCGACTCGGATTCGTTGTTGTGTCCCGTCAGCAAGACGGTTTAACTCTGCTCGGGTTTCTCTCGCCCATTCCTCCCCAATGAATCGTCCAGCATAGCAGTCGAACGATCATCGTACGATCCGCTCACTTTGACTATCCCTCACCCTGCGAATTTCTTTACACCTTTCTTACAAGCGTCAACCTCTACCACGGTCTCATCATCAATTCACCCCCTCCTGATCCTGGTCAGTCTAGCCGCGATGAACCCGCAGACTCGAGCCGTCGAGTAAACCCTTTAGGAACGTCGCAGTTAGGGGGGAGGTGTTACGGCAAAGAACAAACAAATACATCATTCAAATCATGTCAGAGGCGCCGTCAGATAACATTCCGGCATTGGGACCTGGCCAACTTGAGCAATCCAAAACATCTCGCGAGACATCTCCAGCGCGCAATTCTCGCAGTGTGTCCAGCATTCCTCAACTTTCGCGGTCGCGCAAGGGAAGCCAGGAATTCAGTCCGACCCGGAACAGTGGCACAGCCGGATACCTATCAACTGTGCCTTCAGCGGCTGCTGTCCAGCGAGCTCTGTCTGCGCAGAGGCCTAATTTACCACCTCCTAGTGTTGATTCGGTGCTCGAGGGCGGACGTCCTTCCGAACGACAAATGAAAGCAGGTCAAAACCCACCGTCATGGCCCACGTCGCCCCGACTGAAGTCCCCGCCGCCTTCGAAGACTGGCACAAGGGCCCCGTCAATTAAACGGAGTGATTCAGACCAGACGCCATCCAATACTTCGCTAAAAAGATTGGCACCTGTCTCTCACCCTGACCAAGCCGCCGCCATGCAGATACCTGACACTCACGAACCAAATGGCACTCATTCCAGCTCGAGAGTATCAGGTCGAGGACCAAGTACTACCCTTGAGACGGTGGCAGAAAACAGCGCTCCCACGACTCCTGCAATTGGTCCGATTTCGACTTCATCGCTAGAGCCAAAGGTGGATGTCGCGTCTCTTGACCAGAGACCTGAGCCGCGACCTGATCCACCGGCCGTTAGAGATGGTGAAGGTAGTGGTGGGGATGGCCCTTCGAAAGTCACTGTCGCCAAAACAGAAAGCGGTCGGAGGTCAAGGGCTCCAAGCAGTTCCCGACCGGCTTCAGATTTAGCAAAGCGCTCCTTCACCAGCCTCACGGGCGCCAAACCCAAACCAAGTGGCGACCCCCCACGGACCATGACCGTTGAGACAGAGACTGTTACGTCCATGCCTCAATTGCTGGGCCCGGACCGAGGTGCTTCGGGCAGGGATGGTAACGGTAGTGTAAGGACCAAACCGAGCACCGAAACCATCCGGGCGAAAAAGGAGAAGAAGAAATCTCGCAAGGCTCCTTCGCTTCATGCTGGCACAGTCACTTCCAAAGCCGACCTGTTCGAGGCCAAAGTCGCTAGTGCGGTGGATGAAGCTGATTCCTCCGATTCAGATGAGACTTTCGTTTACGAGTCGAACCCACCAGACAACAGGCCCTCACGGCATCATTCTCGAACACCCAGTGCCACATCTCTTGCCAGCCAAGAACAATTTGGGAACCGCAATAAACACGGTCTTCGTACCGGCGGTCAAGCGATAACTGGGAGGAAGAGTATGAAGTTTTCGAGCAGCACTTACAACAATCTCCTGGATGGCGAGTCTGGGCCAGAAGGACGGGGAAGCCAACGTAACTCGAGTTCAACGCCCCGTCATCACCACATCAGTCGGCATGGACGGCCCCACCACACCTCTATCCTGGATACAGAGTCACCTTTCACTCAGGCAAACAAGACAAATCCCTCGCGCTCGACGACCAACAATCCCTCACGATTTTCTCGGCCAAATAGCCCCCGGACCTCCAATGGACGGGTGCCAGGCATCTTGCGCAAAGGCGAACCCTTTGATTCTTATGAGGATGCCGTCGCTGATGACGAGAGGGCACCACTTCTTGGATCGGTTCGCATTAACCGAACGCGACACAGCCGTCGCCCGCATAGCACCAGCCTCCGGCACTTCGAATACAACGATGTCCCTGACCGGAGTTGGTGCGGCGGATATAGCGGTTGTATTCTGCTGGGTCTTGTTATTCTCTTGGTCTGTGTTGGCATCACCACGTTTGTGATGGCCCTCAATCGGCCGCTCATGGATGTTTCCATCAAGCATATTCAGAATGTGCTTGCATCGGAGCAGGAGCTCATGCTCGATCTGGACGTGTTGGCTATCAACACGAATCTTTTCCCGATCACGGTAAATGACCTGGATGTTAACCTCTTTGCCGAAAGCCCTTACGTGGGCACCACATCCAATTGGGACTTGCCTGGCCAGAGAAGAGCGCTGCGATGGGTTCAGCGAGAGCAGCCAGATACCCAGGGTTTCGACTGGCCGCCATGGCATTCGGACGATGGAGTGGACGAAGGGACCGATCCAATTGACGACCCTGAGTCAGGCACACAGAAAATGCTGCTGGGAAGGGTTCTCGTCTTCGATTCACCGTTGGTCTTTGATGCGTCTCCCGTTCGACACAGCCACACTTCGTCGGTTGGTGAGATCCGACTTGCGAGACCCGGCAACAAGACTGAAGTCGGGGGCAGTGCACGTTGGGAGAGAGTGCTTCAACATCCCTTTGATCTTATTGTTAGAGGCGTCATCAAGTACCAGCTTCCTTTGAGCTCCAAAACCAGATCTGCCAAGATTGGCAGTCGAGTTAAGGTGTTACCCAACGACGACAAATCTGGAGATGACTCGGAAGGGTCTCCAACCAAACCAAAGGCTTAAGACGTTTTGAGAAGATATTGGGAGTTATGATTGGGACGAATTTCATTTGTGCATGAACAAGACCCGCCTATTGTGGGTGGGCATCTAACGACCGAGATACCCAAAGGACTGTGTCCGGGAAAGAGAAAAGCATTGGGATTGCAAGCTTATACTTGGCTATACAATGGTCGGCGAAGAAAACCAGCGCATCAGCGCAGGGGCGTGAAGGCAAATAATGGAGAACTGGGTGGAAAAGGCATTCAGCCTTGTGTCAGGGCAACCGTCAGTTGCATGTTGTTTTCCTTGTTGACGGCCTCTTTTTTCTCTTGTTATATAGGGCATTTAACTGCCGTGGAGCCTCAGCAGAGAGAGCAACCAAAAGCCCAAATCAAAAGTTCCCCATAGAATATGTCGGGTACTTTTCTCTCTCTGACCGGTTTCTCCATGCTTGTTGGGCCGCAGCCCTGTTGGGTTTTCCTAGGGGAGATCGGGTTGCAAAATGACTGGGTGTTTCTATTGAGGCTTTTTGTCCTGACATTCTGGCAGTTGCGGGCTGATTGTTGTCATTACAAACATATTTACAAGATAACATGGTGGAGATGGCGGCTTACTGTCCATCAATTGAACTTGTCAGACACGTAAGATAAATGATTGTCACACGGGACTAGCGAAAACAAACAACTGCCCAGGTGGGCGAGCGCTGGCAAGGCGCTGGTGGGGCACCAATGGGGTGGTTGGGCGCCGTATGCAATGTACGTCACGCTGCCTCTGACTTTGTGACTTGGTCTGTTATTATTTCTCTCAACGGCCATTAAGCAGCAGAGGCTGGTTGGTTGGTTGGCTGGCTGACTGACTGAACTGACTGGATGGCTGGTTGCTGTTTCAATTTAGTTGAGTCCCTAAAGACCAGATGGGCCACATGGGCCTTCTTCCACCTTCTGTTCCTCTCTTTTCGTCTCTTCTACCACCCCCTCTATCTCCTTCGACTCCTCCATCCCCTCCCGCCACCCCTCCTCTATTCGCCGCTACGCCACCCAAGTCGACTCTCTGCATGACCGTTTAAGTTGTCCAAGCCTGCTTTTATACCCACCTATCCAGCCAGTATCGTTCAGACTTCTCGGCGTTCTGTGCGCAGTTGGCTTTGCTTTCTCCAAGAGGCCCTTCCAGCGCCCACACACACAACACAAAGGGGATAAGATTAAATCTAGGGACACGCGCACAACCTTGGGAGGTCCGGCTCGTCCGTCTCCCGTCCTGACCGCCCGCAGTCCGGTTGCATGCACCATCTGATCCTTCCAGCTTGGGTGTGAATTGTCACCTGCTGCCAGCTCAACTCGACCGCTCATCCTCTTCTTGCCTTTCGTCTCTGCCTTCTGCATTTGTTTCACTTCTTCCTCTTCATTTCTGGGCATCTTCTTCAACGTCTCGAGAACACTCCCGAAAACCGTCTGCAAAAAAATCCACATCGTTCCTCAACCCCGCGCAACTCTGACAAACCCGTGCATGTGATATATCCTTCTAATTACGCTTGGACTGATTTGGACGGCTGCAACTCCTGCTACTCCCCTCTTCCGGCCCCAAAATGGGCTCGGTGTACCGTGAGAAGTTCGACGACTCCCGAACATCGGTCTCGTCCAGCCGACGCGATGGCGGATACACAACTGTGAAGCGCTATGTGGTGAAAGAAGATGACAGCCGCTCCTCTGTGGGCCGGGAGCGGCGGTTTGTCCCCGAACGTGCAGGCGAAAGGCTCGAGGAGACTCGGTTCGTTCGCCGTGAGGTCGAAGAGCCTGTGCGTCGCGAAGAACCCCGCTACACAGAGCGTGAATTGGTTATCAAGCGCGAAAGAGATGATGAACCTCGCAGAGACTATGTCTACGACACACGACGGGAAGAACCTGTCACAGAGAGGGAGCTCGTCATCAGACGCACAACTGAACGCGATGATCCTCATCGGAGTGATTTCGATGTGACCCGGTACGAGGACCGCAAGGTTGTCGACACCCGCTTTCGAGACGACTATGAGGTGCTGTCACCACGAGGGTATGACGATCGTGATGTGCAACGATATACCCGTACCACCGACTATTTTTCTCCTCCACCACCTCCGCAGACCATCATCATTCGTCAGGAGCCCATCATTATTCGAGAGAGAGTCCACGATGACGACTATCAAATTGTCCGCAAGGCGGACATCGACGAAGAACGTAGCATCGTCCGCCGAGACCCGCCGCCTCGCTCGCCTCGTGGAGAAGAGGACTACTTCTACGAGAAAAAGATCAGGGAGCGCATTGACGACCGTCGCGATGACGACGACTACTATGAGCGTCGGAGTCGACGCCGGTCTGTGAGTCCTCATGATTCGGTCTCCCAAAGAGGCCGCGATTACAGCAGCGACGACAGCATGGTCTATGTCCGCAAAGAAACCCGTGAAGAAAGCCCTAGTCCTGACCGTAAACGAGGCCTTGCTGCCGGTGTCCTCGCAGGCGTCGGTGCAGCAGAGCTTCTTCGAAATCACAAAAAGAAAGAAGGCCGTGATGTCCCCCATGGTATCGGTCGGATGGGACGCGATCTCGGGGCTGGCGCCTTGGGCGCTCTTACTGCCGAAGGTATCCACCGTGCCAGGTCAATGCACCGCAGCAAAAGCCGGCACCATTCCCGATCTGGGTCAAGGTCGCCAGGACGTTCTCGACGTCGAAGCAGGTCTCGTTCCTCATCGCCGTCGAAACTCAAGACTCTTGGAGCGGTGGGTCTCGGGGCGGCCGCACTCGCAGCTGCTGCAACTATTGCCTCCAAGCGCATGAACAAGTCCAAAGACGAGGGTGACCGTGGCCGCAGCCGATCGCGCTCTCGACGCCGGAGAGAGTCTGTTTCGAGTCTTGAAGACGATCCCGATGCGCCGACCGACGATGCCCGTAATCCCAAGCACCGCCGAAACACGATTGCGAAGGCTGGTGCGGGCGGTGCCATCGTTGCGGCATTGATTGAGCATGCTAGAAGCAAGTCTCGGGCTCGGGACGGCAAGGAACGATCCCGGAGCCGCATCAGACAGGCACTCCCCGTCGTCGCTGCTGGACTAGGTAGTGCCGCTGTTGCCGGGTTATATGAAAAACATAAAGCGAAGAAAGAAGCCGAAGAGATTGTGGACGAGCGGCGTCGTGCTCGCTCACGGTCCAGAAGCCGGGCGAGATCTGAGCATGCGTACTACGATGGGCCCGCGCAAGCTGCAATGACTGATCCGGGGCTAATCGAATACGGAAACGCACCCATGTATGGCAACAATTTCGGCCCAGATTACTATGGGAGACCGCCACCAGCAGATGGATACTACTCGAACGCTGTTGTGCCCGCTGCCACAGGTGCAGCAGCAGGTTACGGGGCCCAACGAGGGACCAGAAGTAGAAGCCGGAGTCTGAGTCGTGAACGAGGTGGTCGAAGGTCGTCTCGCAGTTCCAGCTCCTCCCCAGACCGCAGCAGACGCAGACATTCGCGCGATGCCGCAAAGATGACAGCAGCTGCCGCTGCAGGGGCGATTGGAGCGACCGAGTATGAAAAGAGGAAGCAAGAGAGACGCGAACGTCGCGCACGAAAGCGTAAGTCTGTTTGGACCCCGAGAGATGAAATGCTGACACGGGCTTAGGTCGAGAAGAGGAAGGCTACGGTCGTGATCCTTACGAGGACAACTATAATCCCGGAGCACAGTATGCCCCGACGCCACCACCTCCTGGACCCGTCAACGATCCGTATGCAAGTCAACAAGGATTCTATCCGCAAAGCAGTCAATTCCCGCCTCCACCAGGAGCTGTGCCTCAACCGTATCCCTCGCAAACTGGCCCTGGTACAGCTCCACCTGGTGCTGCCCCCTATCCTGCACAGGCCTATCCTCCTCCCCCACCACCTCCTGGTGCTCCGCCAGCTCCTGCTCAACCATACGATGCGTATGCTTCTGGTGCAAACCCTTACGCACCACGTGGTCCTGAAAATGTGAGTGCTGAGCCGAATCCTATATTTGGCAATTCTGTTGCGCCTACTTTTCCCAGTAATGACCAGAGCCATGTCCCAGATGGTACGTCATTGTCATGTACCTTTTGCAAGCACTTCTCGGGTTAGGCAGTTTCTCGTGGCTGACATTCTTGGGAAATTAGGTCTAAATCGTTCCGTGCCGACTCCGCCTCCGCCGTTCTTTAGTACGCACGACCCTTCCCAAAATGATCCAATCAATCTTCCGCCACCGGCTCCCAATCCCCCGCGTCAGGGAACCTATTCTCCTCCAAGTGGACGAGGTGTATCTCCTCCACGCTCGCAATCCCAGCCAGCTCCATCAAGTCGGAAAAGCGTGCAGTTTGTCGAGACTCCTGAAGTCTCTGATGCTGTACCCGTGGAATCGGAAGCATCAAGTCCCGAACGTCACCGCCATAGACACAAGCATTCGCACTCTCGCGGGTATGAAGCGGAAGACGACACAGATTCCACTCCCGACGAGCAGCGTCGAAGAAGGCGAGAACATTCGTCTCAATCACTCGACCCAGACTCGGCCGAAGGTGGCGATCGACGACGACATCACCGGCGTCGTCGCTCTTCTGAACCGAGTTCATCTCGAGGTGAACCCAGCTCAGGTTACCAAGGCTCAAGGCTCGAGCGTGTAACGAGTCCCACTGATTCTGATGCTACGATCGAACTACCTCCTAGGTTCGACGAGAAGGGGCGCAAGAAACCCGAGCCTGGCGAGGATCCCCTTGCGGAACGGCTGAATGAGATTCTTTCTGGAAAGGGAGCAGCAGGCAAGGTATTTGGGAATTTCTTGGATGGGTTGTTTGGACCAGACGACCGGAGGAGGCGGGGCAGATAAACCTGAGGACCTTTATGATACGACGGAGTCCTCGTTGAGCATTTAGAAAGAAGCATGGTACACAGACACATTACGAGTCTCATTTTGCTTTGGTGGAGAGGGGTTTCTTGGGAGTTTAGTTGGTTTGACTGCATCTGCGTCATGAAGTGATGACGACCACTTGAAGCGTGGATTATTTGCCCATCATGATCACGAATGTCTACGAAGGAAACATAAGCCAGATGAAAACGACACATGTAGCTGGGAAGACGAATGCCAGCAATTTGAAAAAGACGGGGACTTGGGAGTTTGATCCCGATGCCAGTCTCTGACGACTTATGATCGTGCTTGGAAGGGATTGAGATGGGGATAGTTTTGGACATTTGTCAACGTTTTGCTAATGAAAGATCTCTGTTCACTCTTCTTCAGACTGCATAGATAGACAATGACTGATCGTGCTAGTCTGAGACGTGCAGGTCGGACAATGGGTTGGGGAATAGTATGCCTTGCCTTGCCTTGTCTTTCAGTTCGGGTATCGTTCATATCTGGCTATACTACATTATACTACCTACCTAGGTATACTGTACTATACCGTTGCCGTTACCGTACCGTGTACGAGAGATGAGGTATAGGTACAGGTCCGTGAGTCATATAATGCATACAATCCTACGTACATCCAGTACCTAAGGTATCTAAGGTCGATACCTAGGTAGGTAGCAAGTCATGTTAGGTAAAGTAGAACAAGGTCAAGTAAATGTCAACGCTGCGTCGTTCTCCTTTTATCACCACCGTTCCTGTTTCTTGGTATACCCGCTCGCCGCGTCGGCCAGCCACCGTCCGATCTTGCCCGCGGTGCTTTTGCGTCGTTCGGGCTGTTTGCCTTTTCCTGCTGCTGCTGCTGCTGCTGCTGCTGCGGCGTCGGTCTCTTCACCCTGTGCGGCTTGTTCTTGCTCCTCCTCTGCCGAGAGCGTCTGAGCGAGGGCCGAGTCGGATTGGATCTGACGCTGTTGTTCCTCGAGTTGGCGCAGGCGGGCTTTTTCCTCTTCGGCGGACAGGAGGGTTTGATCGCTGCCCTCGCCTGCTGCTGCTGGCAGGTCTGTCGACGCACCGTATGAGGGCAGCTCGTCATCTCCGCCAACGGTGCCAATAGGCCCTCGCTGTGAGTGTTGCGCTGCTCCCACTCCCGCTCCCGCCCCTGCCGCCGACGACCCTTCAACGCTTTCCCTCGTAGCATCAGATTCGCGTCGATACGCCGGTGGCCCGCTCGCAGCCCGCTGGGCGTACGAGTCCGAGCTGCTGGGCCCGAACGCCGGGTCCATGGGGCGGAACCCCTTGCTGCGGAGTTTGGCTTCCTGGACGCGCTGCTCGCGCAGAGCCTTTTCCTCCTGGTTCCGCTCCTTCCAGTACTGGTAGAGCGGCCCGCGCGAGTACTCGTTTGTGAATATGGTTGGCATCTTGGGGGCGGAGAAACTGAGGGGGAAGGACAAGTCGATGGATACTATCGATGGGTGGATGGATGGGGTCGGAAATTGTGGTGGAAACAGAAGGGGGGGGAGACGTGCTTGAGAGATGGTGTCAACTTTGAAGGGATGGAATGACGGGTCAAGACAGTTTGATCTCGTCGAGAGTCCTAAACGGAGACCTTCGACCCCGGTCGGTTGGGATGGCTCAAGTGTGGGTGGTGTCTCAATTCGAGCCGTTTGTTATTACCAGGCCTTACGATTCGAACGTTCGGGTCTTTGAGAGACGTAGGTGACGAAGATATGTAAAGTAAGGAAGGTAAGGAGGACGGGTATTTGTGACTCGGATTCAACTTCTGACCAAGTTGCATGAGTGGGTTGGTTGCTGTGCTTCCCTTCCTACCTGGCGCTTGTGTCCTACATACATACAGAACTTGTAGGTATGTCGTCGAGTGCTAGACCGGACCGTCGGAACGCTGATCCCTCACTTTTTTGAGTGAATTGATATTAATAGAACAAATCGTCTTCTGATCAACAATGAGGCAGAGTGAAAGGTGGGAGAGGTTGGTTGTACAGAAAGGCTCGGCCGTTCGGTCTGGGATGCGTCATTTGTTCCTGGTTGCCTTGAGAAGACTTGTAGGGGTTACAGACCTATTAAGAGGCAGAGTAGTTAGTTATTCGTGGGGTAAAACTAATGCTGGTGACAGTATATACTTTCCAGGTCAGGTGGCAGTGGTGGTGGTTCTCGTATTTGGAGCGACGTATTCGGCGTGCCGACTTTCCCGCGTTAGACGGACGAGTCGGTTGTTCTGCTGTAGCCACCACCAGAGGTCATGGGCGAACAGTTGAACCGGTTCAAGGACAAGGTACGGTAAAGTGCCTTTGTTCGTTGGCTTCTCTGCCACGATAGTACTGTGTAGTCCACATTCGTAGATGCTTGTAGACGCCCTCTTTGAGTCGCTAAAGGCGAGGTCAACCTACGGGTGATGCGAGCTTGAAACAGATTGGGCAGCTGGACTCAATATGCACAGAACAGGCGCACATAACATTCAATTGCGGGCGTTGGTCATCAGAATGTAGCCGGCCCATACAGAGCGTCAGTCTAGATGACACCCAAGTAGAATATTGGGACCTGTGTGAGCATCACGCATATGGCCGTGCAGGGTTGTATCTCCATTTCATCTCCATCAGCCGGATTATCGCTACCATTTGATTCTCTGAGATGAATCTTGACCACCTGATCACACCCGTGCCATGTATCTCGCCAGCCCGAAGGACCATCGCAAAACCACCACGTTTAGAACACAAGAGCCGCACCCTTCGTCTTCTTGTCACCACTGTAGAACTCATGTCAGCATGGCATTCTCACTTGGCAGGTCGATAACATACCCCAACTCAAAGTGCTTGCATCGCTTCAACGATAATTGTGCCTTGGTCTTGCATACTGTGCACTCCAATCTCAGCACCACCTTCTTGGTTGTCTTGGCCTTCTTGTGGAACACGGGCTTCGTTTGACCACCGTAACCGGACTGCTTGCGGTCATATCGACGTTTTCCTTGCGCGAACAGCGAGGCCTATCCAACATTTGTCAGTGTCCTCTCATCCCCATGTCGTTATACGCAGAGCGGCTGGGGAAGAGATTCTCGTACTTTGCCAGCCTTGTACTGTGTAACTTTGTGTTGGGTGTGCTTCTTGCAGGTCTTGCCCTTGCAGTAGGTGCGGCGGGTCTTGGGAACGTTGACCTGATGAAATGAGACATTGGTTAGCATTGTCAAATACTTTGCAGACTCGCAGTTTGATCAAATCGATGTGTTCAAAGAGCCGCCAATTGCACCGCTCAAAAGATCTTGTCGGGGTCTGGACGAGATACTCGTTTCGATTTCTCGGTCCGAATTTATGCAGGTGTTGACCTCGTTGTTCCCGTCTCTTTTCGCAATGTAGTCCATCTCTTCATCATTCGTCTCGCCGATCCACTACCGCAGCGTGTATATCACGGAGGTATAACGCAAGGCATGCAAATTCGTGACAGAAGGTACTCACCATCTTGACTATGTGACTGGCCGCAAAGGTTTGAGCAAGGTTTGGTTATTGCAGATGAAGGTATCGACTGGCAGTTTGAGGATTGAGCGCAAACCGCAGCCAGATGCCAAGACGCACAGTGTGAAAATGTGCGGACAGTGGGTATTAGGGCAGGTTTTCCGATAAGTCTTAGCTTAGTAACGAGATAGCGGATTATCTTTATTCCGAAAAGAACCTACACCATCATCTCCCCACTACGCGTCACTGCTTGCAACTTCTTCAACCTCGTCTTCGACCCCTCCATCTTGGTCAGGCCGACCAGAGAAGCAGGTGGCAGGAGAAGCCATGGCCAAAGTCAACTTTGAAGATCTGTCCGGCAGCTCCACTCCTGTCACTGCAAACCCTTTCGACGGCCTGATCAATGCTTGCCATGGTGACCCTGTCAGTCTTGGTCGTCTATATGGTGTGATTCTATCTAATGTATGGGTCCCAGAAACTGATTCAAGAGCGGTATGCTACACATCGGACAACGCGGAATGCGCAGCAACGAGAGAAAATCCTCAGCGACGACTTCAAAGGCTGGATCCTCGACGAGCATCTTGTCAAGCTCGATGGACCCAGGAAGGATCTATCGTACATAGACCCTCGTCACTGTCTCGTCTTCTGGGGGAGGCCACCTCAGAGAGTCAAGACACTGGTAGATGTCATACAGTCCAAGCTGAAGGATGCTGCTCCAGGTATGCTCCCAGAATCCTACAGGGTTCGCGCGACTCACCATACAGATCTCTGGCTCATGCCTCTTGACAATCTACATATGACGGTGATGGAGGTCGCCCACTCCAAGACCGAATCTGAGATTACTGATCTGATGAATACACTCAAAGATCACTGCAAGTCGATCGCAGATCATACTTCCTCGCATAGAGCTAGGCTTGTCAAACCTCTTCTGAGCTACGACTCGGCGGCTCTTGCTTTGAGCTTTGTGCCGGCTGCATGGGAGTCACCGTCAAATGGTCGGACAGCTGATGATGATCGATACACATATCACCATTTGCGCCGCGACACATACGCTACTATAACAGATTCGGGGATCCAGGTTGGCTCCAGATATGTTGTGCCTTCGGCTCATCTTACGATTGCGAGGTTCAACTCCCCCAACGTGTTCGGAGGAGATCCGTTGGACGAGAGCGTGACTCTTGACATCAAGAAGCGAAAACGATGGATCGGTGAGCTTGAAATGATCAATAAGTGGCTTGAAGCGGAATACTGGCCTCAAGAAGGACACTTGATCATGCCAGGGGGTGAGTGGGTTGTGGGCGAGGAAAAGGGTCTCGACTTCCGAAACGGCACTCTATGGTACGGCGGAGGCGCAACCATTTACCTTGGGGAGGGATTTGTCTATGGCGATACACCAGCGGCAAAGATCTCGTGACTTTACGCCCTGGAGGCTCCCGAGGGGGGGGGGGGGGGTGCGCGTACCTGTTTTCGATTTGTTTGCTCTTGTCAAGAGGTAATGTGGATTTTTTTTTTTGGCAATATACCCTGTTTCAATACGGGACACCCCTTTTGATCATTGGTTTCTGTTGGCCATGGTGCATTCCAGGGACCATACAACCGGATATACCTTTCCCGCAGGCTTATCCCTCAACTTTCTCTCGAGCCATCTCTTATGACGCTGGACATGATGCTGAAACAGCCGGGATACTTTTTACATTCCCTCACCGTTTGAAATTGATAGGTAATAGATGACGGACTAATGCCCAGAAGAGCACGCCATGGAACTTTTCCCTCTGTGTATGTGTATACTGGAAAACTTACTTTCTTACCCATTGAACTCCATCACCGATCGGGCTCGAAATTACCAAGACGTCTACTCCAACATGCTCTTGGTTGGCGACACGAGTATCATGACCGCGGACGAGGCATGTGACATGGCCAAGGAGTTTTACGACCATGTCACGCTGGTTGTGGTCCCGGGTTCTGGTCATTTTCTCGCCGAGGAGAATCCCGGGGAATTTGGGGGG
>NW_019174085.1:0-55706 GCF_001642475.1 Fonsecaea monophora
GAGCCCCCATCCCCCCAACCCCCAAGCAGAGAGAGGGAGCGCGCGCGTGTGTGTTTGTGCAGCTCTATCACATGGCTGAACTCGACCTTGCAGCTGTATACCCATGCTTGTGAATGCTCTAGCACAACAGCAGGGCATCTCCACTGGTTCTGGCAAGGATATACGCCCTCGCAGCGTCTGCAGCGATAAGCCACATTCTCCCGAAGGCTCCAACTCACGAAGTCCTGGTCAACCGTAAGTCTACAACCCTTCGCTTGAATGCAATCTCCCCTCTTTTCTGACGGCACAGAAATTACAAGCATCTACCCCCAAAACCGGTATTATTGAGGGCTTGCGACACTTTCTTCTTGCGTTGTCATAATCAGCCATATGCATTTTTTCATGAAGCCAAATTTCGTCAGAAGCTTGAGGATGACACTTGGCCGGATTACCTGCTTTTTGCCTTTTTGGCCGCTGCCATGCGGTACTCTAGTGACCCCTACTTTCACGGCAAGCATGCTGAAGCACGAGATGGATATGCTATGAGGTCGTGGGAATTGATTGTCACGGCTGGTTATGCTCTCGATGAAGCGGCAGACACGGCAATTGTCCAAGCACTTGCCCTGGTGTCGGTGATTGATTCAGCTGGTGAGAACCCTTACCTTTTGCCTTACCGACCGTTTCTAAACTGGAATAGCTGGACGCAGACGTGCCGCGTGGGTCAAGACTGGCCTTGCCGTACGGATCAGTCAAGATCTTCATCTTATGCGAGAACCCGACCCTGCACTTCCCGTCGTGGATCAAGAGGAGCGGCGCCGATTATTCTGGTCCGTCTATCTGCTCGACCGCTTTGTTGCTTGCTCCAGACAGCGACCTTCAGTGATACTTGACGCCGACTGCCAGGTACAATTACCGTGTGATGAAACCCACTTTCGCCAGATGATTCCACAGAAGACGGATTTTCTCAACAATGTGGGCGCTCTCAATGAGCAGTCGACCTACCGACCCGGGCAATTTGCCCTCGTGGTCCTCATGGCACGTACGTTAGGTCGCTGTGCTCGGTATATGCTCGATACGCCAGAGACGAGTCACGAGGCGCCGCCTTGGAATCCCCAGTCCGAGCATGTGGCCATAAGCTCTAGCTTACTGTTCTTCGAGTCTTGTCTGGATACTGGCGCCCCATTTAACGAGCTAATTCGCCAGCATAGCCTCAAGGACGATGGGAGCACCGATCCCCAAGTGGCAGGGCACATGATCTTCTCGCGCATGATCTTTCATCTCTGCCACTGCCTCCTCGCTCATCCCTTCACCCTTCGCATGCGCAGTGATGCCACTGCAGCAAAGACACCGACGACATGGTTTGCGCGGACGTTGAAGTTAGGCCTCGAACACGCCGGTCATCTGACAATGGTATTTGGAGCGGCAAAAGATGTCGGATTTCAAGCCTCGACTTCTTTTTACGGCTACTGTCTTTTGGTGGCGGGCAGCATTCATGCACTGTACACCAACGCCGACAACGTCGAGCTTTCACAGAACTCGATGAACTTCCTCAATTCCACTCTCGCCTATCTAGATGACATTGGCAAATACTGGAACAACACGAGACTCATGGTTAGTATATCTTTTTGATCATCCCGCACTCGCACTGAACCCTTTGAAACAGGCATCGGGTCTCCGGACTTTCTGGTCCATCAGTTCCAGATACGCAGGGTTACTCGCACCAGAACCCCTGTCTACACCACTCGAGACTTCGGATCTACGAAATTTATGGTCTGTGTTGGACTACGGAGTCATGTCCGATCCAGAGAAGACGCTTTCGAGATCTGTCAATGATCCTTCAGCACGCTCGCACTGGGAAACTTCCCCAGCGGGGGCAGCGTCTCAAGCCGATTCCACTGTGACCAGAGGCACTTCACGTGGACCCCAAACATCCATCGACCACATCTCTCCGGCTAGAGATACGGTTTTGTCTTCGGATATGCACCTGCCACTGCCTCCGTTCTTCTCCTTCTTTAATGAGACGCAACATGGTGGGGATTTCATGGCTGAAGAGGATAACACTTTTATGACGCTGGCCAATGGTACATTTACGGGCCCCCAGCAGTCTTTGTCAACTATTCATTGATATATATATCACTTGGCCACCCGTCACAAGCAGCCTTGTGGCTGGGTGGCTCCGGCATAAAGGGGAAAGACGCGGCGTCAACCTAGGTTCGCAGCAACGTGAAAATTGTTATTCACAAATTCGATGGGACGCCCAATTGTCGAAACGTCAACTCCTCTCTTCTTTCCATCTATCCCTTCCTGGACCAAGCGTTGATGTATGCCGGCCTTGCCCTGAGTGCGGATTCATGAACCCTTACGGGAGATTCATACTGTGATCTTTAGTCAGTCACACAGTATTTTTGACGACATCAAAAATCGCCAGACATACTTAATAATGATGGTCTTCGGTTCGGTATAAGCTCGAAGCACCTATTCTCGTTAGCAGGCCGGCATTTGACTAATTGTGGAAGCACCTTACGTAGGAACCAAACTCTCTGCCAATGCCAGAAGCCTTCTTGCCGCCAAAGGGGACTTGTAAATTCATCTGACGCAGTGAGCAAAAACGTGGACAGAACTCGAGTTTGTGGAAGAAGGGAACTGAGACACATACCACACTGACGCAGTTGATGCCGACGACGCCAGAATCGATTTTGGCCGACACCCGAAGTGCCCGGTTAATATCTGTGGTGAAGACGCCTGCCATCAGGCCATACTCGGTGTCGTTGGCCAGGTCGACGACCTCGTCTTCGGTCTCAAAGGTCTGGACCACGGCGACGGGGCCAAAGACTTCCTCGCGTAGGACCTGCGCGTCGGGTTTGGGGTCGACAAAGACGGTCGGCTCGATGAAACAACCCGTGTTTGACAGCGTGTTTCCACCCACGACCAGGCATGCCTCGTCCTTGCCCCGCTCAATCATCTTCTTGACGCGTGTAAAGGCAATGTCATCAACCAGTGGTCCGTATGAGACATCCGGGTCCTGAGGATCGCCAAAGTCCTTGACCGCGTCCTTCAGCCTCTGCACGTATTTCTGGGTGAACTCTTCGGCCACGGACTTTTGCACGTACACCCGCGACGCCGCGACGCACATTTGGCCCGTGCGGGTAAGGATACCGTTGCTGGTCCACGTGACGGCATTGTCGATGTTGGCGTCTCCAAAGACCACGGCGGGGCTTTTGCCTCCTGGAATAGTAACAAACAGGGGTCAACGTTGTAATTTCGAAGAGAGAGAGGGGGGTGGAAAGAACACTAGGCTTACCCAACTCCAAAGTCACTCTTTTCAGATTACTCTCAGCAGCCAAGATCTGGATCTTCTTCCCCGTGGGGACCGACCCCGTGAACGAGACCTTGCGGACGCGCATGTGGGAGGCCAAGAGGGCGCCGGTGCTGCCAGGACCGGTGAGGACCTGGACGACGCCGTCGGGGATGCCGGCGAGTTTGAACAGGGGCGCTATGGCCAGCGAGCCGAGAGGTGTCTTCTCGGACGGTTTGATGATGATGACGTTGCCGGTCGCGAGGGCTGGACCGACCTTGAGGATCATGGTCGAGACGGGGCCGTTGAACGGGCAGATGCCCACGCAGACACTGTGGGCGGGTTGTTATTAGCCATTGTCTTTTTTTTTTTTTCCTCGATTCAAGTGACGCCAGTCAAGGTTGCATGCGGCATACGTACCCCAGGGGTTCATGGCGGACCAGTTTAACGAAGCCGTCGTCGGCAGGGAAATAGTCGCCGTTCTGTTTATCGCACCAGCCGGCTATAGAGACACATGATGAGAAATGAATCAAAAATTTTCTTGGACAGCTCCCTTTCCTCACAGGTATCCAAAGCAGCGCAGCCGCAGCCACAAGGACATCATTTTATATGGGTGGTCGGTTGGTGTAGGTAGGCAGGAAACGTACCAAAATACCGCAACGTGTTCACAATGTAATTCTTTTCACGCTTCGGGATCAGCGAGATGGGCACGCCCGACGACAGCGAGTCCAGCCGCAGGATGTCCTCGAGATGCTCCTCCACCAGGTCGGCCAGGCGGTTGATGAGCTGGCTGCGCTGCAGCGACGTGATGCGGCTCCATTCGCCGTTGAAGGCGGCCTCGGCGTGCTTGACGGCGCGGTCGACGTCGTCGCGCCCGGCGACGGGGATGTGCTCGGTCACGACGGACCCGTCGGTAGGGTTGAGGAGGGTGAGTGTCGCGGGCTCGCTCGACGGCACGTACTCGCCGTTGATGTAGTGGTGTCTCAGGTCCGCGACCGCGGGGACTTTGTAAGTGGTCGCCATGGCTTGTAAATTAAATTTCTCTATTGATGGGAGTCAGGGGGCTGGTGTGTTTGCTTCAGGGGGTTTCTTGGTACTGCTACACTGTAGGTAGGTACTGACTGGTATAGGTATAGGTAAGAGGTTACTGGTTACAAGACCCCCCCTAAGCAACTCGCCCGCATTCACTTCACCATTTGCTCGAGAGAAAGGGACCACAAGCCCCAAGGAGAGACAACATACACAAATACAAGCCCATATTTTCCCTCCCCATCCCCCGCTTCCACCACCTACCCATCCACGCCCCTAGGTAAAGAACTCGCAGGTTCCCAGGTTCGGTAGGTACGGTACCCTACGAGATGTCTCGAAAAATTACTCCCAACTCCCCTCCTCCCCCGGTCCCGCGCCTCAACGTCCGTAAAAAGGACCATGACTAGCCCGTCTCTGGGGTAAAGCTCGGGGGAACCAGGTACAACCGGTGGGCGATAAAAAGTCATCACGAGGCATGTGGAGACGATCGCGGGGGACAGCCTCGGAAGGTTCGGCTCCCTACAGAAAAACGAGTCGTAAGCGCGGGATCTGGGATGCGACGGGGATCGTGGGGTCCCACCTCGGTTGGCCCGAAAGTCTCCCTCCATCTGAGACCCATACCCTGGTAAGTACCGAGTAAAGTAAGGCAAGTTAAGAGAGTTTGACGCTAGTTACGCACTACTCGTACCTCGTAGTATGTGTACCTACTCGTATACCGAGTAACTCGTCGACACACGAGCGAGGTATCTGTGTTTTCAAACGCGTGCTTGTAATGCCTAATGTTGACCACCAGCGAGCAAGCACGCAAAGCTTCGAGATCCCAAAAGAAAACCCCGGAAGCCACGTATTCCCGCGTCCCTTGCATTACCACTTCCTCGGGTCATTATCCATTGTCTCAACGTCTCCAACGAGGTATTTTGCACAATCTTTGGAGATGCATATGCCCGGAACGGTCTTTTCCGTTCCCGAGAACCAAGTTACAGAGTCGAGAAAAAGTTATCAACGCGTGTGACCACCGGCCAGACCATCTTCTACGGACGGGTAGGGACAACATTGTGCACGATCACGTGACTGTGACAAGGGGGGTTGAGCTCGCTGTACCACGGTATTGTTGTTAGTTGCATGAGACCTCGTCATCTACTCTCGAATGAAATACCTCGTAGCGTCGTGGGTGCCGGGGCTCTTTGGGGATCATCTGCTCACTACGAGTAGTTTCTCACCTCTATCCATGGCATATACTCGGTAGCAATCAAGTAAATTACCGATTTGCCGGCCATCTGTCTGACGGTCATTACAATTCTCTCGGCAATACTGCCCTCTAAGGGGGTCACAGCCTTGTTTGCCGGCGCGACGACGGAGACGAGTAGACAGTGTGATTCAGTCCTGAGAAGGACGAGTTGTAGTATGAGCAACGTCCCGAGAATTTTCAAGAAGATCTTCTACCAAGAGATGATGATGTGGAAGACAAAAGGTCCAACGACCCACCAATTTGCAAACTCGGTCACGGGGAGGGGGGAGGTCCCGCCCGTATCACCCGTGCAAGAGCCGATGTTGGTCTAGCCAGCCCACCTCAGTCAAGGGGAACATTGCTCCGTGGTATGCCGAGACTTGTGGTTTCTACTCTACTGGCTGTACCTAGGTACTAATGTGACTTGGAAATTTTTTCTGAGAGAAAAGTGATAATTCGGTGGGGTGCACCAATAGAAGAGAGGTAATCCGATTTCCCGCATAATAGTCAACACAGGCAAGGACGGACAGCGAGAGACAGAGAGAGAGAGAGATCTGTGATAGAGAGAGTGTGTGTATGAAAGGGAGGAAAACAAAAGAGAGCAAAGTCACTCAAGTCACCTATCATCCATTCTAATATGGCGTCAAAATCAGTCGGCAAACTTCTCACGCACATCTCGAGGCGGAAAACGGGCACCGTGGCGACTCTCACCATCTCCCGGCCGGACAAGCTCAACGCCCTGTCCTCGCACATCATGAGGGAGATCCCCAAGACCGTGTCCGAGGTGGTGCAGCAATACAAGGACCTCCTCGCCGTCGTGCTGACCGGACACGGCGCCAAGGCGTTCGTGGGCGGCGCCGACATCAACGAGATGGCCACGCTGACCACGCCCGAGGTCGGCCGGGCCTTCATCACCACCATGCACCACGCCTGCAAGTCGCTGCGTGAGTGCCCCGTCCCCGTCATCGGGCGTCTCAACGGGTACACGCTGGGCGGGGGGCTCGAGCTGGCCGTGTCGTGCGACTTCCGCGTCGCCAGCAGGAACGCCGTCTTCGGCATGCCCGAGGTCAAAGTGGGCGTGCCCAGCGTCGTCGAGGCGGCGCTCATCACCAGCCTGATCGGCTGGGGGCGGACCCGGCGGCTGTTCTACCTGGGCGACAAGATCGGCGCCGAGGAGGCCGAGCGCTGGGGCCTCGTCGAGAAGGTGGTCGAGGACCAGGAGAAGCTGGACGAGGCCGTCGAGCAGTGGCTGATCGAGCTGGAGGAGTGCGGCCCGCGCTCCATCAAGATCCAAAAGGAGATGATGCGGCGGTGGGAGAACGTCACCATGGAAGAAGCCATCAGGAACTCGATCGACTTTTTCGGCCGCTCGTTCGAGACCGAGGAAGGCAGCGGCGACGTCTCGGAACCGCAGAGGATGACTCGTGAAGTCCTGGCGAAACTGGCCGCGAGGAAGTCAAAGTTGTAGATCAAAATGGAGGAGATGCGATGAAGGGCAGGGCAAGGCAGGCAGGGCAAGGCAGGCAGGGCAGCACGTTGGTCAATTTCGAGGAAATTCAAACCATAGCACATGGATTTTTTCCGTATGGAAGTTGATGGGTTTGAAACGGGAAACCGAACGCGACATCTCCTGCTATTAGGCAAGGAAGATCCAAATATACCTACATCCACCTATGTAGGTATATATCGAGGCTGGAAAGACGCTCTACTGCAGTATATACAATCTCTAGAGATGGGATACAGTCCCCCGATCTCATTTACTTGGGTTGTGTATACGAGGTAGAAAGTACGACAGGCGAAATCCCACTTTCGGTTCAGAAGTGGTGGAGAGCAATAGATACCCAGATACCCAGCTCTCCAGCTCTCCATCCTCTCCAGTCTCCCCCCCGACTCGCCAAGTTCATCTCGCTACGAAGTGTTTCAATCAATGTTTACAGGTAGTCCCTAGATGATTTTCCTTGGGAAGTTGTCTAGGTCGGTCTAACCAAGGGCGGGGAAAAGCCACCGGTTGCATTCCGCCGCCCTCGGCGTCTTTGGGATCCACCAGCATTTGTTTCCGAAACCCGTCGTTACCATGGGTAAAGAATGGCAACTGAATTGTCAGAAACGTGGGACTCGAACAAAAAACGGGCGGTGTGGTTTTGTCTCCCCAATAGCCCTCCCTTCCCCCTTCAATACCTGGCCATGTATGCTGGCAGACCAGTAATACTCTGGGTAGTTCGTCTCCTTCTCTTCTCTCTCTCTCCGAATTTCTCACGGCTGACAATCACCTGGGCGTGTATGGGCGCCGATGAGTTCTCTCTATGTCGGCTGACATCCATTTGCAACCTGCCGGCGTTTTTGACTTGAGAGTGTTTCACTAGACGCAGACGCGATTCCCCGGGTTTGTGGTTGGACGGGGGTTTTTTCTATCAAATCATCCTTGGCTCACCCATTCGGAGGAAAAAGAGTGAATAGAAAGAGAGAAGGAAAGAAAGACTCGTCCCTACTTTGAAGACGACCAAATCATTCTAAACCATTTACAAACTTGCCTTCTCCTTGTCACTCGAAATGTCGGCGGTCAAGTTGACCCCAGTGCCCGTCGTGGACGGCGAGGCTACAACCGCCGCGGCACCTGTATCTGTACCTGCACCCCAAATCAAAGAGAAACAGGCCACGGTGCCGTTTCGGTATCAGTTCCTGGCAGGTGCTGTCGCTGGTGTTAGTGAGGTATGTTTGCTTTGGTCTGCCTTTCACTTTCTGGGTCTGTCCTTCTAAAACTTCCATTTGCAGGTTCTTGTCATGTACGCAAAGAAAACGACTTTCCCCTTCTGGGGGGTATGTGAAAGGTATTGACCAGAGGGACGAATCCCACGCAGGTATCCTCTGGATGTTATCAAAACGAGATTGTAAGTTCATCTTCTGGGAAGGGGGAACAGGGGGGACGAAACCCTTTGGTGACCTTTTGGTAGAAGGCACGAGGCTGTCGTCAAGTCAATCTGCTGACGATCCCCCTTTTTATTCCTTTGGCTAGACAATTGCAGAATTCAGCCTCTAGACAGTACACTGGGATGATCGATTGTGGAAGGAAGATCTTGTACCAGGAAGGGTGAGTCTCAAGTACACCCCCTGCGGCGACCAAGTTTGGCCTCTCGGGTTTCTGACACAACGAGTGACCTTTTAGGATCCCGGTCTTTTACAGAGCCATTGGAGCTCCTATACTCATGGAAGCACCAAAAAGGTAAGAAGCACAACCATGTGGTTTTTTGGTTGCTATCTAACCCCCAAAAAGGGGGGTTGGTTCACTCGATCCTCATCACGTTGTTTTTTCTTGGATGGCTTACCGATATCATTCTTTGCAGAGCAACCAAGTTCGCGTCCAACGCCGCCTTCGGCAGCTTCTACCAGAAACTCTTCGGGCAGGAGAAGATGACGCAGCCGCTGTCGATCGTGACGGGGGCCAGCGCGGGTGTCGCCGAGAGCTTTGTCATTTGCCCCTTCGAGGTGGTCAAGCTGCGCATGCAGAACCCGGCCAACGCGAGCCAGTACAAGAACGTGGTCGACTGCGTGGGCAAGCTGGCGCGGAACGAGGGACTGTCGGTGTTTTTCCAGGGGTTCGAGTGCACCATGTGGCGGTCCGTGGTGTGGAACGCCGCCTATTTTGGGTGCATCTTCCAGATCCGCGCGTTGCTGCCCAAGGCCGACACCAAGGCCGGGCAGATGACCAACGACCTGATTGCCGGCAGCTTGGGCGGCACGGCCGGCATCTTCGTCAACACCCCCTTCGACGTGGTCAAGTCGCGCATCCAGAGCGTCGCCACGTCCACGCACCAGGTCCGCAAGTACAACTGGGCCTTTCCGGCATTGGCCACCGTCATCCGCGAGGAGGGCGTCAGCGCCCTGTACAAGGGACTCGTGCCCAAGTTGGCCCGCTTCTGTCCCGGCGGAGGGATCTTGTTGGTCACGTACACGACCGTGATTGACTTTTTGACGACCATGAACAACAAAACGAGGTCTTGATAGCGAGCAGGGGGAATGGGTAGATAGAATATATTTATATCGGTTTCACCAAATGTTGGCGCTTTACAGATATATATACATTGATGCCATGCTTCATGTATATACATACCAAGGTAGTCTCTCAGCCTTGTGCCCGTTAGTCAGCAACCCAGCGAGCCAGCCAGCCATCAGCTCCTTCGGCTTCAACCCCCGCTCAAAGCCACACTTCTACTTGAATGTGCGTGTCAACAGTGTCGTACACGGAATGGACGGGTATCGTGAAATGAGTGACGGGTGACGGGCCGGAGACATCCTGGGTCCAGAGACACCGACCAGGCATACCGTGACAATCAGCAGGATTTTGCACCGCATACTTTGTACTTTGTAAGATTCTCAACTAGTTATGCTGTGCTGGGATGGTCTACGTTGGAAGTCGAGTCGGGAGCATCGCACGGGTCGGGAGCCGAGTACTCTCATACCTCAATACCTCATAGTCGGTTAAACAGAGTAATTCCACCATAAAGTAGCATCTCTACGTACGTACGTACGCACGCGAGCGAAATTCAAACAACCTCCCTCCTCCATCACCAAGAATGAGTCCGTCCAGAAGATAGAATCCGTCATGACCACTGTGCTGTCTGTTCGCAGCTCACCTGACCACATTTACATACATGGTGGCACATCGCCAGCTGTTTATCCGCGTATTCTGTCTGTCAGTCTACCTACTCCGACTTCTCCACCTCTGCCTCTGCCTCTTCGACATCCCGCTTCGCCACCCCCAAAGGAGACTTCTGATCGGCATGGATCACCGTCTCCTCGTCGACAAAGCCCCGCGGACGCCTCTTGGACAATTGCTTCGCGACCTTGACACAGTCGAAGATGTTGTTGGAGCGGGTGAAAATCTCGTCAATCTCCTCGAGTGAGCGCCCGTTCGTCTCGGGGAGGAGGTAGTAGACGATGGGGATCCACGAGAGGTTGAGGACCGCGTAGGGGATGAAGTAGCGCCAGTGGACGTGGGTGAAGCCGATCGGGGTGACCTCGACGACGAGGAAGTTGAACAGCCACGACACGGCGGTCGAGACGCCGCAGATGGCCGCTCTCAAGTGCACGGGGGCGATCTCGCTGGCGTACAGGAAGGGGATGCCCAGGAACCCGATCGTGTAGGTGAAGTAGTAGAAGAAGAGGAAGAAGACGGCCGCGTTGATGGCGGCCTTTTCGGTCCGCGACGTCAGCCCGGCCAGGCACGACATGCAGACGGTCATGCCGCAGGCGCTGGTCAGCATGAGCGCGCGGCGCCCGAACCGGTCCACCGTGTAGGAGCAGACGACGCTGCCGAGGACGATGACAAACATGCTCGAGGCGGCCAGGATCTGGGCGACGGTCGCGCTGAAGCCGAGGTTCACCTCGTAGATCAGCGCGGCGTAGTACGAGACGATGTTGACCCCGGACATTTGGAGCATCATCTGCGTGAGCGCCGCGAGCACCAGGCGGTGAAAGATTCGCTCGGGCCCCATGGTGAACATGGCCGCGAGGGAAACCGACTTGGCACGCTCGAACGAGGCCAGAATGCCCTGGATCTCGGCCTCGACAACCTCGTTGTGGTCGTCGGTGTCGTAGCGGAGATGCATGACCTCGCGGGCTTCGTCGATCCGGCCGACCTTGATCAGCCATCGCGGCGACTCCGGCAGGGTGAAGATGAACACCATGACCACGGCGGACAGGATGATCGAGGCCATATAGGGGAACCGCCACGCAAACGACGACGACCGCGCGTAGGACGCGCCGAAATCGACCCAGCACGCGAGCGCGAGGCCGAGGCCACCAAAGATGCCAAACGCCGACACGTGTTCTCCGCGGCTCTCTGCCTTTGCCAGTTCAGCCTGCCACACCGAGACGGTGGCCAGGATGCCCCCGGTGCCGAGTCCGACGACGATTCGCGACACGATGAACTGCGCAAACGAAAACGACGTGCCCATCAGGATCTCCCCCACGATCTGGACGCCACTCGCGAGGAAGATCGTCCGTCGACGCCCGATGACATCGCCGAAGACGGTGCAGGCCAAGGCGCCAAGAGTCCCCGTCAGGGTGTAGAGGGCCACAACGGTGCCTAAAGACTCATTTGTTTTTTGTGTTTAGCATTAAAAAACTAATTTCCCCAGGGGGAATCTGTAACAAAGCAATATCGAACGCACCCTGGATGGTGGAGTTGTGCTCCTGTTTGCCGCCTGTGGTATGCAGCGTATCCATCTGCGGGAACTGCCTATTGAACGAGTCGTTGCCCAGAACACCGCCAGCCACGGCCTGATTGTAGCCGAAGCTCATGAGCGCAAACATGGCCAGCGTCCAGACCGCAGTCCCAAGCCGCCGCCCACGAAGGCCCCAGAATCGAGCCATGGCTTTCTTGGCCAGAAAAGGAAGATGATTGGTGCGCGAGCTTGCACGAGGACGAGGACGATGGCTACCGAGGAGACTTCGGTCCTGGCACTGTCTGGGCGTGCTGGTTCAGCCGGGGGAGGCGTGGTAGAGAGATGCTTAACACCAGAAACAAGGCGCCAAGTACCGGCCCTTGGGCCTTTTAAATACGAAGTTTCAATTCCTCACTGCTCGGGGATGAGTTATTGCCACGCGCTTGATTCTCCGCTAGAACCCCCGGATGGGGGAAACATCTCCCCGACGTTCATGATCTCTAAGCGCGTTGGAATTCCTGGGTGAAGATCACAAGACCTCAAAGGGTTTACGGGCCCCGTGCCCGGCATCATAGTTGGAGGGTTTGATCATGGCCCTTGACGGGGGCCAAGCGATAGCCGGAGAAGACTGATTTGGTTCGGTGTTAAAAGGCCGATCTGGATAGTATTATTAGGCGACCTGGAGACGACCCTACCTACCTAGTGATGACCTTGTCGCCAAGCCCACCCATGTACATGTACCTCGTATTACTTGTATTGTTACGATTCACCTGCCGGCCGGGGCCTCGGATGTTTGCCGGGTCGATCCCGGAGCCTGGCAGTGTGGTCAGCTGAAATTAGACTAACTGTTTTTGGGAGTAGAGTTTTGTCCTGAATAGGAAATATGTGGGGTCACCTATTTCTCCGTACAAGGGGGTTTAGGCCAAGACACCTACCTGCCCGTCAACCAGTATGGATGGGATGTTCTCGAACTCTGCTGTCAACAGATCTTGATTTGGCCATTTGTTCTTGTGTGAGGCTTGAAAAATAAAAACACCGGGGACTCTCAAGTTTTTACGAAGAGGGCGGCTGCGGCTCAAGAAGCCATGGGAATGGGACCACCGATGCGAGGTCTACTACAGGTTTTCACCCGCCACGCCTCAACGCGACTTCGCCCACAGACAACCAGACCATGCCTCAGCCTCGGTCGGTCGTCGTCACGTTACCTGTCAAGTCAGGGTCAAGGGAAGGCAGGCTTGATCAATAACATCAAAGTACTTGATCTCTCTCGAGTGATTGCTGTAGGTTGGAATCCATCCAGGCCAGGTCCTACCCTATCGATCTTGAAGCGTGCGGCTCAAAGGAATTGTTTTAGGGTCCTTTTTGCGCGCAGATCCTGGCAGACTATGGCGCCACGGTCATCAAAGTCGAGCAGCCTCAGAAAGGAGTACGTCTCTACCTTCTCAGTCTCTGTTTATCCCTAACTCTACTCGTCCCAAACGGCGGGCGAGTGTCCTCCCTACTTCACACATCTAACCAACCTCCCTGCCTGTATAGGATGATCTCAGGCACTACAAGCCCCCAGTGGAAAAGGACAACTGGGACCCCAAGCTAGGTCCAATGTCCAACTTCTTCGCGGCGTGTAACCGCAACAAACGCTCGATATGTCTCGACCTGAAGAGCCCCAAGGCGCACGAAATCCTGTTCGAACTGGCAAAGGACGCCGACGTCATGTATGAAATCCCGACATTCACCATTCCTGTCCAGTTACACCCCGAGTCTACCATTGGGTTCCTTTGTCTGACGTGATGATTTACAGAATCGAGAATTTCGTTCCCGGCAAGATTGACGAGCTCGGTCTGGGATATGACAAGTTGAAACAAGTCAATCCCCGGATCATCTATGCTAGTATTTCAGGTATAGCTATATCCTTCACCTCACTGGCGCTGGTTCCCCAAGTCACTAAGCGGAGCTGCATAGGATACGGATCCAAAGGACCCTGGGCCAAACGAGCCGGCTACGACATGATTGTAGGTGCGGAGGCTGGACTCATGCACATCACCGGCCCACGCGGTGGACCGCCGACCAAACCCGGCGTCTCGATCATCGACTTGTGCACGGGGCTGTACCTGCACGGGGCCATCCTCGGAGCATTACTGGCGCGCCAGGAGACGGGTCTGGGCCAACGCGTGACGGTGTCGCTGTTCGAGTCGATGGTGTCGCTCCTGATCAACGTGGGCATGGACTGGGTCAACTCGGGACAGGAGGCCCAGCGGTGGGGGACGGCGCACCCGAGCGTGGTGCCCTACGACGCGTGGAAGACCAAGGACTCGCACGTCGTGACGGGCGCGTCGACGGAGCGCCAGTGGCGCCGGCTGTGCGACATTCTCGGTCGGCCGGATCTGGTCGACGACGAGAGGTTCGAGAACAACTCGGCCAGGGTCAAGAACAGGGAGGTCATCACGCCCATCCTGCGCGAGTGCTTCGAGAGCAGGACCACCGACGAGTGGCTCGAGCGCTTCGAGGGGAGCGGCATGCCCTACGGGGCCATCAACAACATGGAACGCGTCTTCAAGCACCCGCAGATCGAGGCTGGCGAGATGCTTCAGCCGGTCGAGTACGAAGGGTTGAAGTCGGGCGTGCTCAAACTACTCGGTCGGTCTATTTTCCTTCTTTTCTTCCCCGTCTCTTTTACTCACTTCCTGCCTCCCCCCCCCCCTTCCCCTTTTTCCCTCCTCCTCCGGCTTCTTTTCCCCGACGGAACCCTCATTCTAACCACACCTCTCCCCCACGAAACAGGTCCGCCCGTGAAGTTCTCCGAGGCCGCCACGCCCGTCAAACTCCGCCCACCGCTTCTGGGCGAACACACCTCGGAAGTCCTGAGGGAAATTGGACTTTCCGACGCGGCCATAGAAGACCTCCAGAAGACGGGTGTCACGCAATAAATAAAAAATAAATATAGTGGCGACATCACCCCCCTACCCAGCAGGATCTACGATGTGGTAGGATCAGCCGCATAAGGGTATTCAGTGGGCAACCGGGGTTATATAAATACAGGTACACTACACGACGGGCATATCTCGATGGGTTGGTGGGTGAGTGATCACCACAAGCATTAGCAGCATTAGACGTGATCTCGGAACAGAGGGCCAGAGTACATTGTAGCCGAGTCTTTTTGTTTTTTTAATGCTCTTGGGCTAAAGCAAAGAATGGTTCGTGCTATATGTGGTATATGCGTGTGGGAAAAGCAAAAGCTCAAAGAGCCAAAGAAAAACATCCGTCGCCACGCCTCATGATGATAGTTTTCTGTTTCCTTTTTTTTTTTTGATCAATGATTCGAGCCCTGTTCCTCCTCACTCCCAATTCCAAGTCCCTTCCTCCCATCAAAACAACGATCCCAAGGGACCCAAAACTGATCGATGCTAGAACGTGCAAGAGTAGTAATTGGTAGCAAGCAAAGAACTTTTCCAACAGAAACCCCTGCGTTGTTGTTGACTCTTTCTACTGTGGCACGGATCCCTCGAGCGTGATGCGGTGCAGAGACCTCTTGTACCCGTGGTAATCATTGATGGGGTTATGCTGGACGCAGCGGTTGTCCCAAAAGGCCAGCGATCCCACCTCCCACCGGAAGCGGCAGGTGAACTCGAGCCGGACCTGGTGCTGGAAGAGGTACTCGAGCAAGGGCTTGCTCTCCTCCTCGGTCCAGCCGTCGAACCGCAGCGTGTGGGCGACGTTGACATAGAGGGCTTTGCGGCCGGTTTCCGGGTGCGTCTGGACGACCGGGTGCGAGGCCTCGAGGTCGGCGGGCTTGACGCCTGGGTTCGCGCCGTCTTCCTTGACCCGGTCCTCGCGCGTCTTGCTCACCTCGGCTTTAGCCGAGCTGCTGATGGCGCGGAGGCCGTCGAGCTGTCTCTTCAGGCCGTCGCTCAGCGCCTCGTACGCGAGGTACTGGTTGGCGAAGCAGGTGTCGCCGCCGTGGGGAGGGAGCACGCGAGACACGAGCATGGTGCCCATAGGCGGGCTTTTGAGATAGGTCGTGTCAGCGTGCCACACGCCGCCAAAGTTTGTCTTTTCGTGCTCGCGCTTCAGCACCTCGGTAATCAGTGGGTAGCCAGGCAGGCCGCTGATCATGGGGTACTGCATGGGCTTGCCAAAGTAGCGGGCAAAGGCCAGGAAGGTGTCTGGGGTCAAATGTCCCTGGTCGCGGAAGAAGATGACCAAATGGTCGAGCAGGGCCTGGTGCATCGTGTCTCGGACCTTGGCGTCTTCGAGGTCCTTTGCTAGGTCGACGCCCGAAATCTCTGCCCCACAAGCTCCCGCGATCTTCTTCACCTTGATCGCCGTGTCGTTGACTGTCGCTATGGTTCTTGACTGCGGACGAAGCCCGTGAGACGGTCGACGTAGCGAAGGCGTGAGGGTTAGGCAGCGAAGGAAACTTGACCCCGATGCCATGGGGCTCGTGGCGGAGCTAACATGGCGACACAGCGTCGACATGGAGCTGTGTGTGAGGGTCGAATAGCAATTCATGATCGGGACGAGCTTCACGACTTCTGCGGTGACTCAGCCCTGCAGCCTCGCGGTACAGGATATGACGGTGAGGGTGGTTGTAAGATCTAATCTGATAAGGAATGAAATGTGTCTGAGTGTGGAACTGAAGAACGAGCCACACAGGTTGAGTAGAGTTTGAGGTTGGTGGTTGATAGAACGGACCTTCACCAAAGGACCAGCTCAGCGGACGCCCTTCACTCTTCTTTCCTTCGCTTGTATAAATCTGTGAAACATTAAAGACATACTCCAAATACCCCAACAAACATAATAAAATCCCTCGCCACAAACACGAGACAAAACTCCAACCAAAAAGTGGCGGGATAGTCCGGACCGTTCTTTATCGATCAGCCGGACCGTCTGTATGACCTTGAGCCCCGAATCCGGGATCCACAAAAGACTGAAATTCCATAAGGCAAAGAATACATGAGACTTGATCCCAGCTGTCACCGGGTCTCTGTCCGAAGGGGCAGAGGAAAATGCACAAACCTCAGGCGATCGAGTCAGGCAACGTCTTGTTACCTTGAATGCTCCATCACCCCATATTAATGCATTGTGGGCACAAAGCAGCACATTCTTGTTCGTTCCAAGTTCCAAAGTATACTTTTGGACCTTGGAGCGAGGCTCGATTGATAATTCCTGGGGATGGAGGGAACCTCGGCTTCGCTCTGTGTGTCATTGGCCATGTGTATCCCTCGGCATCGTCTTCTAACGTTTTGGTCGTTATAAGGCAAAGGCTGTGAGACGCTGAATTGCGAGTCCGAGATCCGTCAGGTTCGAGATACGCTTCCTGTCTGTTCTTTTTAAACTTTTTCGCTTCAAGGGGGACTTGGGAAAGAAGCTGGTGCTCTTTATCCCCTCCTGCTCTTCTTCCTCCAGCGTTTCCCCCATACTCCCGCACTCCCCTATTTCCCCCATCCCCCACCCCCATATCCCAGATATTTTGGTGTCCAGTTTGCAAAGATGATCGCCAAAGACGTCGACGTCGAGGTCATCGAGGCCAAGTACGCAGAGGAAAGACAAAAGCGTCTGCGTCCTGACGGCACGGCCCAATATGTCGATGTGCTCGAGTCTGACAAGTTCAAGAACTTTGGTGTCGATCCCTGGGCCTGGGAGGGCCACTCGGCACCCACGCATCCCTTGGAAGATGGGGATCACTATAAAGTCGTCATCCTTGGTACCGGGTTCGCCGGCATCCTCTATGGCATCCACTTCCTCCGCGCGGGCTTCAAGCTGAGCGACCTGTTGTTTGTCGACCGCGCCGGTGGCTTCGGCGGCACCTGGTACTGGAACCGGTACCCAGGCATCATGTGCGACGTCGAGAGTTATATCTATCTCCCTCTGCTCGAGGAGACCGGTTATATGCCAAAACACAAGTACTCGTATGGGTACGAGATCCGAAATTACGCCAACGAGCTAGCCTCAAAGTACAACCTGGGCGAGAGCGCCTCGTTTAACACCGAGATGGACTCGGCCAGCTGGGACGAGCATGAAAAGGGCTGGAGCTTTGAGCTCCGTCAGAAAACCCCCGACGGCAACGCGCGCAGAGTCCATGTTCGTTCCGATTTTTTTGTGTTGGCCCCGGGCCTTTTCACCCATCCTAAACTGCCAGGTATCCCCGGCATTGAGGATTTCAAGGGTCATTGCTTCCACACCTCTCGATGGGACTATGCCTACACGGGCGGCTCCCCGACCGACTGGACTCTCGATAAGTTGCAAGATAAGCGAGTAGCCATCATTGGGACGGGCGCAACGGCCATCCAGGCCATCCCCCAGCTTTCCAACTGGGCTAAGCAGCTTTACGTCGTTCAGCGAACCCCGGCTGGCGTCGATGTTCGGGGCCAACAACCCACCGACCCAGAGGTCTGGAAACGAGAGATCGGAAATAAGCCCGGTTGGCAAGAGGAGAGAATCAGAAACTTCCTCGAGTGCATGAGCGACCCGTATGAACCTCCGAGCGTCGACATGGTGGACGACGCCTGGTCCCACTTCATTTCTGGCGCGGTTCTGACCGGCGGCCCTCGCGCAAAGGGGCTCACCATGGAAAACCTCCCAGAATTTCTCAAGAGGTATCGCTCCATGGACCTGGAGCGCCAGGAAAAGGTTCGGGAGAGAGTGGACAAGGTAGTCCAGGACCCCGAGATCGCAAAGAGCCTCAAGGCCTGGTACGCCAGCTGGTGCAAGCGGCCTTGCTTCCATGATGATTATCTCCCCACCTTCAACAAACCCAACGTCCGTCTACTCGACACCCAGGGTGCAGGCTTGACCAAGATCACCAACGACGGCATCATCGTCAACGGTGAAAAGATCGAGGTCGACGTCATCGTCTTCAGCACGGGATTCGAGGTCGAGGGTGCCAACTCTCCTGCGGCGCAGGCAGGCATCCCTGTTACGGGACGCAATGGACTCTCCTTGAATGAGAAATGGGACCGTGGCGTGGGCACCCTGCACGGCATAACCACTCGGGACTTCCCCAACTTCTTCTTCACCGGGACCAGTCAGACTCTGACGTCGCCCAACTTCATGGTCGCCCTAGACTACCTGGCCAAACACTCCGTCTACATCATCTCCACCGTGGTCAAGAAGGCCGAGCAAGAAGGCAAGTCCAAGGCTGTGGTAGAGCCCGCCCAAGACGCAGAAGAGGCCTGGGCCGCTGCAATTGCCAAGGGTGCCATCTCTGGCGCCGCAATGGCCGGTTGTACTCCCAGTTACTACAACCGGGAGTGTGAATTGGAGAGCATCACAGCCCCCGAGGAATTGGCCAAGATGATGAGGAAAGGCATCTGGTCTGGTGGCCCTTTGGATTTCATAGATTTCGCCAATGCCTGGGAGAAGGACGGTAAACTGGAAGGACTTGAGGTCTCTACCTTTTAGAATAGACCGCCGAGGAGCTTGTGTCGATGCTCAGGAAGGGAGTTTCATGAATTCACGCTCTTTGTCGCCTTTGCACAGAAATTAGAGAGACTTGCTGCATAAGCCTGAGAGTTTAAGGGGCAGCTTTTTCCCCATAACTGCATATCGAACACTCCCTCGTGGATCCTCTCTCCCGTACAATGTAGATGAATCCGTCGGAAGCGGAATTCTGCTTGCCGCGGCATATCTAAACATCGTCATATTGTGTCGTAAAACATGCTCTGCAAGTGAAATGCCGTTCAGATGTGCATAATGTGCCTCGGGGAAGGACAGACCGTGAAGCCGCGCGACGATAGTGAACTCTACAGCGAGTATAAAGTCGTAATGGCCCCCCAGCTGTACCTTTCCCTCTTGGCCACCTGCTGCTCAACATCCCGAACTGCAACGATTATCTGTAATCCGAAACACGTTTGCTCTCTCCAAGTGCCGATTATCGTTTTCACCTAGACAGTCTTGATCGTCGTCCCAGTCCGCCAAAATGCCGTCCAAGGAATCCGAGGCGCTTGCCGAATTCTACAAGTCGTTGACATCGACAATGACGGCGAACCCGACCCTCCCCTTGGATATACTTCGGATCATCACAGAAGAATGCCACCAACTCGCGTCCGAGCCCACGGACGTCACATATGAGGAAGCACACTGTGCCGGAACCGTGCGTCCTGCGATCTGGTGTCGACCCCTTGGTGCCTCTCCGAAACATGTGACGGTGTTTTTCCACGGCGGAGGCTTTTTCAGTGGTTCGCCAAATGCGTACCGGAAGCTCGGGGGCCACATTGCAAAGGCCTTTGGCACACAGGTCCTCGTGCCTGACTATCGAAGGGCTCCCGAGGCGACTTTTCCCAGCCAGATCGAGGACGGCGTCGCCGCCTACGACTGGCTCCTGCAGCAAGGCTTTTCTCCCGAGCAGGTCATAATTTCAGGAGACTCTGCTGGGGGGAATCTCGCACTGACCACCACACTTAAGATCCTAGAACTGCAGAAGCCGCGACCAGGCGGTGTAGTGGCTTTCTCGCCTTGGGTGGATATTGAATGCAAGGGCAAGACCATGGACATCAACAAAGAAAAGGACTTCCTTGCCAGTCGCGAATCGCTGGGTCAAGGCCGTCTGTTGTGGCTAGCAGGCCAGTCTCCTCAAAATCCTTTGGCCAACCCGTTTTATGCCGACTTGTCCGGTTATCCGCCCTTGTACCTCGTTGCCGGCGGACATGAGGCACTGTTGAGCGATACCGAAGATTTGGCAGAAAAGGCCAAAAAGGCTGGTGTGGACGTGGATAAAGAGGTCGCGGAGGGCATGCAACATGTTCATATATTCATGGCTGGCAGAGCTCCTGAAGCGGATGCTACTCTTCAAAAAGCAGGCAAATGGGTTCAGTCCAAGCTGAAGCTGTGAGTATCGAGGATTGAAGCCACCAGATGACCATGAGGTTTCGATGTCTAAAGAGGTCTTGATTTCTAGAGGCGCCGCGCGCCCATGGTATCAAATCGTGTTTGAGATCTCTATCCCAGAAGCTGGACTCATTGGCTTGATAGAGGTGTCAAGTCACGGCCGAAGGGCCAAGTGACAGTCGACGAGACGCTATAGCATCCATTCAAGGGACATCTTGCTGTTGCAGTGGTCATGGTGGTTGTGACAGCGAGCTCCAGTTATCATTCCAATACCAGTATTTACCCAGTATTGTCATTACACTTGTGTGTAAACAAAACCCCCGCCTCTTTTTTTTTCTTGTGTAACATTGCTGGTACATCTTTGAATCGCAATCGAAAGACCTTATCCTCGTCATCCCTTGCGCTGTATCGAATGCGGTTTTCGTGCCCTCCATACAGAATGTCGAAAGTAGAGTCGGGCTGCACTGGGTGTGTCAATGCACTCGCATGGAGGACGGGTTGAAGCTCGTTGTCCAGATAGATGCCAAGCGGTCTCTAGGACCGGAGCAGCAGAGTTGGGAGTCTCGGGAACGCAGTGACCGGCCGTCACCGTTGTGGTGACAGTCGTGGAATTAGGCGGCGTATAATTCAGTCCTCAGAATTCCTCAATCACAGCTCCGAGATCACAAAGAGGATGGATAAGAGCGCCTGGCACGGTAGGTACTTTGCAGGTCGTGATGTTTGACGAAGCAAATGCGGACGAGGAAGGTGAACGAGAGCGAGTCGGAGGTTTCTGAGGAGGAAGATGACTTTGCGAAGATGTCTCAACCCAATTGAGTCTGTCAATGTAGTGCCGACCTTTGAACCTGCGGCCGCGGAATGACGTTTGATAGAGAGATGTAGTCGTGTGACCATGACTATGAGGCACTCAAGGCTCTTCACATTTGATATCCAAGTCTTGGCATGAAAAGAGAAGGCAAATCAACAACGAGCGCACCTCGACATTCACCTTCAACTCACCACCTCTTCCCTACTCGACAATGACTTCTGCTCCAGCGCAAGACCAGGATATCGCCCCTAGTGCGAGATCTCGGGAGGTCTTGCGCGGAGGTCCGTCTCTTCCGTACTGTCACCGTACCACCGCCGAAGCCATCACCCTAGCGATTGGACCATTGAATACTATCTCACTTTATAGAATTGAACAGTGGGAGTACGAATACCACGAATGTCCGGGCTCGTCACCTAATGGAAAGAAAAGACTGGAGATTTCCGGATTCGGGATTATGGAGGGCCAGGCTGAGGGGGTGTGGATACGACAATTTTCAGGTCGAAAACAGTGAGCCACAAAAGGCCTGGGGTACTGCCACCCCCTCCTATGAGAGAATACACCATCAGAAGTAGGTTCTGACTCCAGGACTCCTGTATATGCCGCTTACCGACTACTAGACTACAGAGTAGACCACTGACAGACGCTCTTTCGACACTTTGCAAACACCCCCCACGTTAGCCGATGCTAACCAGGTCTTTGCCAGCTAGTATGTCGGTATACAGAAGAGTCGGGTAGGTGCAATTTTGGAATGAGGTTGTGATCTGTGACGGAGTAGATGGTGTGTACTCAGGATGGACTATAGGCGTAACCAACCTGAGACTAAAATGAGAACCAAGGGAAAGTATGATATAGCACGAGTGGAATCGCGGTCTACCTCGATATCCATGTGAACCTAACCCTCATTTCTACCGTCTACATCACAATAAACCCACTTGATTTTGGAAATCTGTCATCTCATTCTCCAGAAAGTGGTCACACTCGCTTTTACTTCTTCGCAGCATACTCTTCATCTTTCACAGGCTCGTACCAATCAATCTTCCCATATGAGACTGCTTCGTGGACCATAAAGCTCGCGTCGTCAGCACCGTGCCAATGAATCGCACCTGGTGGACACCAGACAACATCTCCGACAGTGATCCGCCGAGGCTCGCTGCCTCTATCACAGATCCAGCCACTGCCACCAGTGATTTTCAACAGCTGACCGCCATCGTGCCTATGCCAGTTTGTTCTCGCGCAAGGGGTGAAGTTGACATTTGCGACGGAGATATTGTCGGCCCTCAGGACAGAATCAAGCCAGACGTCGCCCGTGAACGTGCCCATCGCCTTCCCGGGAGTCGAACTTGCCCCAGTTCGTGCGTTGTTGGCGAAAATGCTTTTCGGATTGATGGCGTTTGGATCTTGCTTCTTGATGGAAAGATCTGAGTAAGACATGCTGGGCTATTGAGTTGCAGGCAAGGGTCTGTAGTAGCTAGTGGTACTTTGCCTGACAGTCGGGTGTGTTTAATCTGAGAATGGAGAGAATGCTGGGATCAGGAAATGGGAAAGCTTTTCGAGGTCTGTGCCGAGATCGAACGTGGTAGTTAAACTGAGAGTCCACCCTCACCCCCCCCCTTCTCTCCTTTTGTTTCTCGTCTTCCGGCGCCTGCTCGGAAAACTCTGGATCTCGTCAGCTTGGCTAAACGACTTGCAGGAGCGAAGCACCGAAGCGAAAATACTCCGTAAGTCTCGGTCCACTTCAGTGCGCGCCAGGCGAAGACGGAATACTTTTGCGTAGGTATGCAGCCGGTGGTCGGTACCCGGTATTCGGTACATACAGTCAAGCGGCAGAATGTGTGGGGTCTCGACACACTAAGACCCTACCTAGAGTTGTGATGTACAGGGTAGGGAGTAAGAGCGGATGTAGTAAGGAGTACAACCTGGCCGGCTTCCCACACCGCCAGCCGAAGGGCCGGTATAACAGGACTCACCTCCGGAGCTGCAGGAGCCTCGAACTGGGCCGTTTACCGTGACAATCCTTCTATACTTGGATTGCGAGTAGAGTGCAAAGATTGTCTGTACTGGTGCGAATCGAGCCAGTCTCTGTGAATCCATAATCATGTACCAAGATGGCACTCAACATTTAATGCCAGTCCGACGTCAACTTGGACCACAAAGTCGAGAAAAAATGGCTTTCAGTGTCGTGATATGATACCCAACCTCCTGGTGAGAAGAATCTGCCAAAGAAGTTTGAAAAGGACGAGGAGTATTCCACACTTGATTCTACTATATGCAATTTAGTATCTATAAGTCCAACGAAGCCATCAACCTCCTTGACTCCTCAGAATAAAACATCTGGGTGATCCAAGTACCATGTCTGATCACCTCCCTCCATTTCTCTAATCGAGAACCCATTCCCAAGATATGCATAACGGTTTCGTGTCCGTCTGACATAGTCAAAATCCTCGCCCCTAAAATCTTCCAGCATATGAAACCAGTGAATGCGGCTGCCAGGATGCAGAGCAGTAACCGGTCCGGTAGCCCTGCCATTTTTGAACCATGACCGACAATTGCCTGACCATGCTGTTCGAGGCATGAACTTTTGAACATGTTCCAAGAACTCTTCTACCGCATCCTTCTTGGGAGATATGGCTTTGATGCCTTGAGTTTGGCATTTTCGAATAATCTTGATCATGAATTTCGCGACATGTTCCGTTATGGTGAGGACACTTCCGTGGCCAATGGGGGCATTCGGACCAAGAAAGACTGGAAGACGGGGTCAGCTACTTAAGACTTCATACACCAGGCATGAACCAAACTTACCAAAGTAGTTAGGCATTTCAGGAATCAAGCATGACATGTAAGCAGCAGGTAACTGCTCTTTCCACAAATCTTGCAAGTTCTTTCCGTCTCGACCGATGACGGGGAAACGTGGGCAGAAAGATACATCAAAGCCGGTGGCACACACAATAACATCGACTTTGAATTCCTCTCCAGTCGATGTCAAAAGGCCTTCGGGGTTGATTTCAATAATGGAATCAGTCACAACCTGGACGTTTGGCTTGCGCAACGATTCGAGATACCCCACCCCTGGCGTGATTCGTCGGCAGCCCACCGGAAAGTCCGGTATCAGGAAGTCAATGAGACGCCTGTCATCGCCCAGCCGCTCTATCATATGTGCAGTCATCAATTCCTTTGCCATGGTGGCTTCAGGGAGATGATTCACCGTCTGAATCGATGGACGTCAGCAGAATGATAGAGACCCAAGTGAAACGTAGGTAGTACTCACCCCTTTGAACTTCGCATTGGTGTACGCTTCGACTGACTTGACAAACTCGTGATAGTAGGCTGGATCCTTTGTAAATTGGTCAATCTGCTGCTGCGAGAATGCCTCTCCTTGTAGCTCGATCTCAGTCAGAACACTCCCTTTCGGCGAGAGACTCATCCTCTCCAGGTGACTCGGTGCGATCCAAGTCGGCGACCGGATGAAGTGGATCAGCTTGCCAACCTCGGGTTGAATAGCTGGTACTATCTGGACACCGGAGGAGCCATTGCCAATAACGGCAACCGTCTTTCCTGTAAAGTCGTACTCTCTAGGCCAGTCTGCGCTGTGGATGAGCTGTCCTTTATACGAGTGGAGGCCCTTAATATCCGGCCATTTCCAGTTACTGGCATTTAATTAGTATACGGAGCCATTCAGTTATAGCCGGAGTCGATCCTTACTTGAGAATACCAGATGCATTCAAGAGAAAGTTGCAATGGTCGTCGATGATCTCTCCGGTCGCCAAATTCTTGACTTTGACATTCCATAAGCCGTCACCTTCGTTCCAATCCGCGCGAACCACCTGGTAGCCCAATTTGATTGAAGTTTGAAGTTGCTCTTCTTCGGTCAAAGTCTTGAGATATTTTTGGATTTCGGGGGCTCCGGCAAAGAAGGCAGACCAGGTGGGGTTAGGTCTCCAGGAGAACTGATAGTTGTGGGAAGGGATATCGCATTTGCAGCCAGGATATCGGTTTTCATACCATGTACCGCCCACTTCAGGGTTCTTCTCATAGACGGTTAATTCAAAATTCTCAAGGTGTTTTCTCATGCTTCGAATCATATTTAAGCCGCTTGCACCGGCACCAATGATGATAATGCGCACGTGGTCGCACGTGCCCAGCGGCTGTTCCAAAATGTCTTCTACAGAAGGAGGTTGTGGAGCAGAACTCCCACTAGCAGTGGTAGGCGATTCAAATTTTAGTTCTGAAATAGCTGAGTGCTTGGGGTGGACCAGGTCGTCGTTAGGAAACTGGACTTTGACAGCAACATCGGGCTGCTGCGACTCGACCTTGTTGGCCATCGGAATCTGTTCAACGGTAAGGGCCATCGTAATTCAAGTTCTCCAGCGTTGTTGAGCTGTTGTTCACCCCGGAGATGCTGTGCAGTAATCTACTAGATTTTTATTGCCGCGAGATATACCTGTGGCAGAAGTACTCCGTATCTCCCTGAATCTTGAGCACCAAGCCTCGGCCGAAGATGATCGCCACGTCCCCAGAGGTTTGATAGTATCATGCCATCCTGTCCAGTAGCCTGACGTTGGGCTACTTGTGTCAGGAGCCTCAACTTGATGTTGGATTGTGCCGATGCTTTCTCGAAATAACCGAGCTGTCTACCGAAATGTACCGAAGCGAATGTGCCGGAGTGAATGTGCCGAAGCCTCTAAAGGTTCCTAGCTCTCAGGTCGTAAGAAAGGGCGCCGAGCATACTTAAGTCTAGTGGAGGTGCTGTTTGGCAAGACCCCAAGACTAGCAACACTCGAACTATGATACCCCAGGAATACTCTGCATACCCTGGGTGTGAGCTATGGGGTGCTCCTGCTTCAGAATTGCCAGGAGAGACTGGGATAGACGCCAGTCAAGGGCTTGGCCCTTCAACAGGTACGAGAACAATCCAAGCCCTTGGCCATGCTGTCGGCGCTCGAGAGCCTAGGAACCAGAAGCTTAGAGCTGACTAATTTTGTACTATTAAAAGGGCCTGAACTCCCACGGTGGGCCTAAAGGTCAAGCACTGGTATGAGATACTGCTCCTCAGACTCCTACTGGTTGCCTTTGAGGCTGGAATATTTCCGGGAGCCACGAACCTACTCTCGTGCTGGCACCCGCGATATGAGTTGCAGAAGCGAAATTCCCTTCTTCTACCTTGTTTGATTTTCCGGGAGCAGGGCTATCCTGAGTATCATCCTGGGCTCTATGTCTCGTTCACCTGCATGTCACTGTTTATCATCTTATTGATCGCAATGGTCATGTTCTTCCACCACAAGAACAAATAGGCCGATGAGAAGGGTATTGAAATTGTAGGGGGGAAATCCTGAATTCCGATATACTCTCTAGATTCGGAGCAAAAGGGTGGTGTAGCGCGGTCTGAACCCTGGATGTTGAGATGACGAAGATCATTTCCCTTGGTGCGGGAGAGGAGGAAGTAATAGTAGGTAGGTAAATCGAAATCCCCTTCTGCATTGACTCAAACAAATATTCTGTACTTGGTGACTTGAACGACCAACCCTAGGCTTCGCTTCACCCCATAAGGGATCCCCAAAGGACGTGCTTGCCTGGTGCAACTCTACCTAGCGAGCACCCACTAGCAGTAGGAATATATGTACTCTTTGTCTCGGTGGCCAACGCCACCTGTTGCATGTCTGTTCCCCATCTGGACACCCGCCATCCTCTGTACTCCGTACTTTGCATGAACCTGACCTCGGCTCAATGTAGGCTCTAGCCATGCTTAAAGAGTGCTTATCTGGTAATCCGCGACCCCAGTCAAGTCAAGCTCCGTTTCTTCCAGGCGGTTCTGAAATCCATTCTTCAGGGTTAACCCGCTGAGCACCTGGCACCTCGCACTTCCGCCTTGCGCCTCCCCTTGCCCCGTTTGTCCCATGAGCGTCGGTGGTCTATTTTCATAATGCTTGACATGACACAACATCGTGATCGTGCACGAATTGTCTGCAAGGCTTGTCATGCCAGAAAGGTCGGTCTGTTCCATCGTGGGGGTTATTTCGAATGAGGCTCTGACATTTCTGAAAAGGTCAAATGTAATCTCGAGGATTCATTAAATGGTGCTTGCTACAACTGCATCAGGTACAGTGAAGTCTGCCAATTGAGAGAAAATGTACGTAGGAAAAGGCACAGGCGCAAGTTATCGACAGCCCTCAATGATCCTTCGTCCCAAGAAGACCAGTCTCCCAACACTGCACATCTTCCCTCCCCGAAAGGGCAACATGACAATGGCACTGTTCCGCCAGTCCACGCGCCCGCTGCATCCGTCATTTCGGAAACAGGCGATCGTTCCGGCTACGTGGGAGATGAATCTGCTTTGGCCTGCGGGCCAGACTCGACCAGCGAGATCCAAGCTCTGGAAACAGACACACCTTGTGGCTTGGATGAGATATCGCAGAACATGCTCCGAGTTAGTGGAGCCTTGTCACTTCCAGGGCACGTCATGACTCAAGCAATGATCGACCTGTATTACACCCACGCTTTCCATCGCATGCCTGTGATTGACAAGGCAGACTTACTCCCCGATGGCACCTCGGCCTTGCTCACCCACGCAATTTGTATGCTGGGCTTGCTTCTGCGACATCCACAGAACACATCGAACCGAATCCTGGCGTATCCGCATTACAGAAATGCTAAGATACTCATCACCCTCAACTATGAGCAGGACAATCGGACAGCCCTGAAAGCCATGTGTCTTCTGACCGCTTGGAGCATGCAGCCACCAAGTGGTGTCTCGCTTGACAGTCCATGGCACTGGAATGGAGTATCACTCAGACTGTCGCTGCAAATGGGCTTACACCGTGAATCGACGTACCGTGGCAGGGCTGATACACGTATCACTCGTCGAATATGGTGGACAGTATACGTGAGTCCGATCCGATCCGTTCCTACTACTCTTCGTCTTTCTTCAGTTAGCTTACGTAGCATCAGGCTATCCTCGTTCTCCAGGCGGCATGCTTTGGTCGGCCATTAGGCATCACTCTGGATGGCTTCGATGTCAACCTACCTCGGCCTGAAGATTTTGAAGAGCCAAATGACCAAGCTCTAGTCTTTATTGAACATTGCAAACTGATTGTGATCATGGCCCAAATTCTGGAGGCTAATGTTAAAAGGCGACGTCAACACTCTTTCGATGTCACGTATATCATGGTGGCACTCCAGGACTGGATCCGACAGGTGCCGGCACAATTACAGCTTTACGAGGGGAACAGAAGGAAGCCATATTACCGACTCGCCTGTGAACTCAATGTCATCTACTGCGTCTGCGTCATTCTGTTCTTCCGCATGTGTGCCAACGCATATCATCAGCCGATTGCCGACCAATGCAGTCTGATTGCTGCATCTCGCATTGCCCGGCTGTACGAAGAGATGGCCTTTAGGGATGACATCAACTTTCTACTACCCATCAACAACTACTTCGCTATGGTTGCTGGAGCGCAATTGATTGCAAGGTTGAAGTCGCTTCCCACCCCTTCCGAGACACTCAACGAGGAGGTAAAGATTATCAGAGTCAATATGCTGGAGAACATGAGCATCAAATGGCCAGCAGCCGGAGCTGTGCTCACTCGCTTGCGATACCTCGAGCAAGCATCTGTCCGAAGCACCAATCATGGGACTTCAGGTCCCAACTTCGACGAGGGTGGCACCGCCGCCCCCCTCAGCAATGAACAGTCCGACAATGTTCTCGCCTCGTTGTTTCCCTTTCCTAATACTACGTCCTCTGAATCGGAGCCATCGCAGACCTACGATCGAACCCCTACCATCACCGCTACAGCAGATTCTTTGCCCATGAATCATACAAATAGTAACGCAATGCAATGGATCTTGGGTGATGATTATCTTGACCTTGGAATGTTTGATATTGTATTCGAAGAGAGTCAGACTTGGGCTGATTTTCATACTTTGGCGGCTTTTTAGAAGCTGGGAACACGATGCTAATCATGAGAGCTAGTCAACGATTTTCGAGTCTATAAGAGCTTCTTGGAGTTAGAAGGTCAATCTCAACAGCTTCTTCTCCCATTCAGCCTTGCTGCTCCAGGAACTTGTTACACAAAAAAGAATTTATGGCATCAGACCTGAACTCTGGCTGTTGTTTGCAGGATATGTAATTTGTAGGTAATTGAGCTCGAGCGAAATCATTGACATCGGAAGCCTTCTGTTCGCAGGCTTTGATGACATCTAACCTTGACCCGCATCCGTTGATACGCGGGCCTGGACTTGAGAGACCAACATCGTCGACATAAATGGAGAGCCAGTCGCAGGATGCCCATCTAATGGATCCAGAAAATCGGCCTCGGATGCGACTGAAACAGCACGCCGAGAAAAGAGCCACCGCTTACTGTATGATGGATGTTGGCTTCCCTCTTTCAGTCTTATCGCAGAGTTTGTCTGCCTTTTAACTTGCTAATTGATGGTTGATGAGCATTGCGATCCTGCTCGCTTGGACTGGCTGGTCCTTCCCCTCAACAAATAGTCTTGGTCAACTCACCATATGAAACATTTACATCGTGGTCAAGATCAACGAGGTGAAGGAATCACCACATTGGGACCTCCAACAGGTGCTCTTCTTTGATAATCTTCTAACATCGGGACTGGTGGTGTGACGCAAGATGATGCAGTTGACTCGGATCTGGAGGGCACAAGAGCAAGAGAACAGAGACCAAGTGCAAGCACCGGGAGCAAGAACGACGAGAGACGACTGACACATCTTCTTGAATGAAAGACAGTGATATCTGCCTTTGAGCTGCTAAAGGTCTCTCGGATTTTCTCAATTCGACTTCCCATTCATGACTGGGGTCAAGACACCCAGTTAATCCGAAATCTATCATAAGTCATGAGATGGCTTGAGCAGCCTGCTGACTGTCATGTATGGCCCACACCAGCTTGCGCAATCTAGAGCTTTGCTTGAATTTTCCCACGAGCTAAGAGGAGTCAGTCTAGAGAATGGAGCGTCAGGGATTCAAAGATGGGGCCATACAACCAAGTTGAGCATTCTTCTGGAGGAATCTTTTGGTAGAAACTCCGTCAAGGAATTTTTCCGCCAGCGCATCGATCGAATCATAGACTGCCAGCATTCTTTCCCTCCTGAGCGGCAGGTTCTGTAATCTTTTCGTCTCCATCATGCTCTTCCCGTCGTTGACTTCCAATTGATCCTCCAGAAACTTGTGGACAGCACTGTGGAAGCCATCATTGGGGAAGATGAAATTGACCAGTCCCCACTCTTGCAGTTCTTCTACCGTGACCCGCCGACCGAACATGAGGAACTCGTTGCTTCGGCGAACACCAATGTGATGACTGAAAAGTGTAGTCGATCCGTTTTCTGGTACCAATCCCAGCGCGTTGAATGGAACCTGGAGCCAAGCTCCCTGGGCCGCGACGATGATATCCGCGACGCCTTCGAACCAGGCGGCACCGCCACCGACAGCGGGACCGTTCAGGGCTAGGACTAGGACTTTTTGATGGTCGACCATGGAACGAAGCATTTCCAACGCTGCTCTCGCCGAAGGGGGTGGTCAGCATTTGTCCCTTAGTACTGAGGTTGTCTGTGCCTTGTGATTGGGCCGGACAGTTCCCTTACCTGGCACCAAACCTGTCAGCGAGGCAACTTTCTTTTCAGCAAGACTTGCAGTCTGGACTGGCTTGCGAGCGGATATCGCTATAGAAGATCGGTTCAGTGCTGGATTGCCTGGAGAGTTGAGCTCAGTTGTTCGAGGTCTGCCTCACCCTTGACGTCAACCCCCGAGGAGAAGAACCGACCCTCGCCGGTGATGACAGTGAACACAGTATCGGGGTGTTGATTGAGCTCTCTCAGAGCGGTAATCACATCCATCATCATGGTGGTAGTGAAGGCATTGAGAGCCTTGGGCCGATTGAGCTGTCAAGAGTCAGGACAAAGCCAAACCTCGTCGGAAGAACGATCATTACTCGAATGGTCCCGATTCGGCCTTGGACTTCAACAACCACATCAGTGTACTTGTAACCCGAGGCCGCCATGGTTGTGGAGATTATAACTGGCACACAGATAACATGCAAAAGCAGTGTGATATTCCGACTTTTGAGGAGAAGTTGGACGGGACCAGTGGTGGCTTCGAAATGGCAGTCAACGCCTGTTCAGTGAGTGTGCATTCTAATTCTCCGTCTTTCTGACCCTCGGTACATTCTGGTATCATTAACGTGTCTGGGGAGAAAGGAGGGGAACCAGTAACCCCCCGTGGGGGGAGAGGGGCTGAATTTCTGTCCCCACTATTAGGGTATTCTGCCCGGATTTCCTACCTCACCAGGGACGGAATTCTGTCACCCCCTGGGTGCATGGATACTGTCCATGATAACCGAAGTCCAGTTAAATCTCGTCAAACAGCCGAGACCCAGTACGGCTCTGCTCCGGCCCCCTGCGGGGCCAGCGGTTTCGCCAGAACGACTTTTGCCGATCGTCTGCCAGTATTGGGAGATCCGTGCACAATTCGTCGCCAGATGTGGAAGCAAACCGCCGAGACTAAGCAAATGTGCCGAGAGACGGTGCCACCATTTCCACCACGAAATCTTTATTCCCACCACCTCAATCGTCCCATGCATCCTTACTCGGTATCGACCTAATCACACTGTCCAGCGATTTTTTTTTTTTTTTTTTTGATTCCACCATACATGTCGAGTAAGCGTACTTGTGACCAATGCTATCGAAGAAAGGTGCGATGTCGACTTCTGCCAAACGCTCCAGACTGTTTAGCTTGTAAGCGACAGGGCACGCCCTGTACGAATGTTCGGGCTCGACCACGTTCCGGACGACGACCAGACACAATCCTTTTCGGTAACAAAGGCTCTTGTCATGTGTTTGAGGTTGATCGCGCTCGACGAAGTGTCAATGGGGGCTTGCCAGGTTCGAGAAGCGCCACTAGTGAAGAAGTCTCTCGAAGGTTTCTAGTTGACTCTGAAATTCCGACCGAGTCCAACACCACCACAATGCGCACCAAGCAGCCCTTGGTGCTATCATTTATGCCCTCGCCCTCGTCGAAGCTGCAAATGCTTCCACTCAAAGAACTCTTCAATGTTCAATTATCGAGCCTGGGGGTTTTCTATCAGATCAATGACATCTTCATGATCGGTCCGAGTTTCGCCCAGGACTTTCACCGCATTCTTCGGAAATGCTCCTCGACTTCGAGGGCTGTGCGAGATGGCTTTCGCGCCATCTTCACAGCGTTGATATGGAGTAGACACAGGGCGGCCAGCTGGAGTGACATTGACATCTCCAGGGGGTCTTTGGCCCTGGAACGACTTAGAAACGCGCAACCATCGACCCTGGAGGAAGCAATTTCAATCGCTGTTCTTGGCCCTACCATTGCAGCATTCGACTGTTTGACCATGTGTTCCGGGGCACTGCTGGTTCTGCGCCACAGTTTGTCACTGATCAAACCATGGTATTCCCAAATGTCGCAAGACGCCGAGCTTGATCCCATTCTGATATCCCCCATCTTGTGGGACACGGTGAACTGCCTGGTCACCGGGGATGTTCCTGTTCTCGAATATCGATTTCGAAATTTGTATCTGGTGGACCGAGTGGCTGGCATGTGCACAACCTTGATGCCCATGCTCTACCAGCTCTGCCTTCTTGGTCACAAGATCAGGGACTCGACTGTGGAAGATCACTTTCAATCTCTGCGAACCTTGCAACGAAGACTGACGCTGTGGTCACCGGTGCTCCAACAAGAGTCACCGGGAAGGTTGACGGGCGACGATATTTCGGCCATGGTCTCCCAAGCACTCATGTATCGCTCCGCGAGCCTCCTCGTCATCCACAGGCTTTCAAATCCTCTGGGGACTGCTGATGCTACCGGAAAAGAGCTCGCTGACGGAATCATTGGGCTCCTTCAAAACTATCTGACTCAAAGAGGTCCAGAGTCAAAGCTGCAGCACGTCAATTTTCCCGTCTTCCTCGCCATGCTTGAAACCACCGAGGTGCCCAAAGCTATCTTCAAGGTACTGACAGTGCTCAGCGTCACATCAATTACTGAACTGAAGCTAAAGTCTGTCATCGATCGTGTTTGGGAGCAAAGGACCAAGGGATATTCGGGCATGTTGTATGATTTATTACGCAGTGGTACAGATTTTGTTGTTGTCCCATGATGTTCAATCTAGTTTACTAGCAGATGAGCCTGGTACAAACGCCAGAACTTGTCTTCTGCGTCGCATCTCCTGCTTGATTGCAGTTGTGACATGCCTTCATGACTTGGGATGTCGAAAAGACCATGAACCGAAACTGTCATGCTGGACACCCTTCTAGAGGTTCGTTCAGAGCGCCGCTTTTGTTCACGACTCATCCAGGCAGTGACATGTATAATTTCGAAAGGCGATTATGGGTGTTGCAAGCAAATGACCCTCTCCTTTCAGACAGAGCCCAATCTCGTAGTCCGAAAATGCATCCCCCTTGGAACTTGTCGGATCTCTCACTGGTTCTTCGCCTTGCCATTGACATATCGCATGCCCCTCGTTATATTCCCATACTTGGCCCAAAACATGTCCGAAAAGTAGCCACCGCGCCCAGTCCACGGAGCCACCGCCGCGGTTTTGGGCAAGCTTTTCGCCCCGACCGCCACGTAAGTCGAATTGAGGTTGAAGGCAGGAGAAGCGGTCAACGAGTCAGAGTTCGGCAAGTAGGGTTTCGCTTCCACGTAGCCCTTGCGTGACATTGACTGCAGCAGTCGACAGACAAAGTGTGCTGTGGCGTCGGCCCCCAATGTCCAAGACGCATCCGTGTAACCGATAACGAATGCGGCATTGGGGATGTCCTGAAGCATGACACCATTCCAGAGAAATTTGGTGTTGAGGGCGACTTGTTCCCCGTCGACTTCAAACTGGACGCCACCCCCCACACACAGCTTGAGGCCGGTGGCCGTGACGATGATGTCCGCCGGCAATTTCTTGCCCGAGGTCAGCTGGATGCCATCCGAGACAACTTCATGAATGACTCCCGTCTCGACCACTGCCTTTCCGGACCGGAGAGCGCTGTAGAAGTCTCCATCAGGGCAGACGCAGAGCCTTTGCTCCCAAGGAAGATAGCGTGGTTTGAAGTGCGGTTCGTAGGAGATGGTGAGAGGAAGCAAAGGTGTCACACTCTTCTCGATCAGTTGCTTGGCTCGATTGGGAAACCGTCGACAGTAGCCAACAAACAGTCGTGAGAAGATGATCCAGGAGAGTCGCTTCAGCTTGTAGTAGACAGAAGTTGGGAGGAGATAGCTCAGCTTCGACCGGCTCTGGTCCCGATTAGGCATCGGGAGGATATAGCTCGGACTTCTCTGCAACATGGTGGTGAGCTTTGCTTTCTTGGCCAGCTGAGGCAGGAGGGTGACGGCTGTCGCACCGCTTCCAATGATGACGATCTGTTTGTCCGCGTAATCCAAGTGCTCCGGCCAGAATTGCGGGTGGACGGTCTCACCCTGGAATCTGCCAATGCCTGGGATATCTGTCTCAAGAGGCGTGTGATAATTATAGTAGCCGGTGCCAAAGACCAGGAACCTGGCGGTGTAGTAGGCAGCTTCACCGTCCACGTTGACTGTCAAGGACCAGGCGTGGTGTTTTGACGACCAGGCGGCCTGGTCCAGAGAATGCTTGTAGCGGATGTGCTGATCGATCCCAAACTTTGCCGCCGCGTCTTTCATGTACGCCATGATCGACTCTCCACTGGCGATGGGATTCTCTTGTCGCCAGGGATACCATGGAAACCCAAACGTGAACAGATCTGAGTCGGACCGGATGCCGGGATACCGAAAAAGGTCCCAGGTGCCACCCAAACTCTGGCGGGCTTCGAGAATGGTGTATGTGCATCCTGGAATCTGGGTCTGCAGTCGATATGCCATGTTTATACCAGAGATACCAGCTCCGATGATGATGACATCAAAGCTGCCCCCGTTGGCAGACATACGAGAGTCACCCATGGTAAGACTTTGGGTTTGTGGTCGCGTCTCACTTTTCTTCAAGGTCAGACTCCCTCCGACGTTCGTCTTACGCAGTCGATGGGAGCGAGGTCTTCGTCCATGTTTATGGGTTTTGCAGGCGATGACACAGCCCAGCACTACGTCCTTGATAGCCGAGGATTCGGACCTTCACGCAACAGACCCCCGGCCGAGAACCTGTTAGTCGAAAGCTTGATGGTGGTGCTGTTTACGAAAATCTTCCGGCCATGTGAACGTACTCGTAGTGGCGAGACATGGCGACTCGTGCGTTTGTCAACACAGATAGTCGAAACAGAACGGGGCCGAGCTACCCAAAACAGGAAGCAAACCTCCGCGACATGCCGAAAAGGGGCTTGACAAGTCTTTTTGGTGGAGACACGGGCGATCATCTACCCACCCCCGCGGCATACGCCTTTCGCGTTCTTTTCGTCAAGAGCGCACGAACCTAGGTAGCAAGTAGATGTATGTATATGGACAGTAACATATGTATTGGGCGCAGCTTCCCAGCATCCGAGCACTGCCAGCTAGGCGATTATTTGGCTGGTCAACACGCGTGCAAAATGTCGAGCCTTATCGATAAGCTACGCATCCAGAAAGTCCTGGACCACTCGGAGAGTCTAATCAATCGCCTGCCAGGACTCCTTCAAAGGGTGCTTCGATCACCTGTGGCGCAGAAAGGCTTTATCGCTTGGATAGTCTGGCGCGTTCTCAAAAGTGCCAGCAACAAGTATTCGCAGCTCAAAGTCAATAACTTCACTCTGCAAAAGCCTTGGGACCCAACACGGGAGTTGGTAGTTCTAACGGGGGGAAGCAGTGGTATCGGCTACTGCATAGCTCAAGATCTGGTGGCGATAGGACTGCGGGTGGTGATTCTCGATATCCAGGAGCCATTGAGAGGACTGCGTCTGTGACCCCCTTCTGCAACATGTTTTTTTTTAGCCATACACGCTTGTCAGCAGGCCAGAAAGCTGACCATCTTCTCCAGCGACAAATGCCTACTTCTACCGGGTCGATCTCACCTCAAGCGCAGATGTCAAGAAGGCCGCAGGACTGATCCGGAAAGACCACGGCCAACCAACGATCCTTGTAAATAACGCCGGCGTGGGTCACGGCGGAAGCCTTCTCGAAGAGCCAGAGGAAAACATCATCCAGACCTTTGAGGTTAACACCATATCCCATTTCTGGACTGTGAAAGAATTCCTCCCCAACATGATTCTGGAAAACCATGGGCACGTTGTGACGGTGGCCAGCATGGCGAGCTTTGCCGCCATGGCAGGAGCCGTGGACTACTGCTGCAGCAAAGCAGCAGCATTGGCTTTTCATGAAGGATTGGCACAAGAGATTCGGCATTACTACAAAGCACCGCGGGTGCGTACGAGGTATGTCATCTCGCCCTGCCAACAAGTCCTGTCAAGCCGCCTGGGACAGACATTAGTCGATGTTGAAACCCCCCTTGACGGCCACCCTCTGACGAGACCTGCAGCATCATCCACTCCTTCTGGGTCCAGACTCCAATGGTACAGGAACTTGTCAATAAAGGCGCGCTGGTCGGTAAAAAGATCCTCAAGCCAGAGCATGTCTCGCGAGCTGTTGTCAAACAGATCCGCTCGCAGTGTAGTGGCCAGGTGGTGGTTCCATCTACCCTCTCCAGAGCCTCTGCGCTTCGATCATATCCAGCATGGCTACAGGAATTCTTCAGAGACAGAACTTCCAAGGAATTTGTTGCGTTTGGCAGCAATCCTGACTTTGTTTCTCTCCGAGAGTCGGTTTCCAACAGCCACTAACGAGGTTTTGGTGTCTCAGCCAATGGCTCTAGGCTAGCTTGTCATGCTGGGCAGTGGTAATACAGACCGGAAGGTAGGGGACATCTTCAGTCTAGTATCTATGATCGAAGGTGAAGCTGAAGGCATTTTCGTTGTTGAAGGAGACTAGTACAACAGTTTCCACATGATGCTCCTGATAATTTCTCATTCTCCGACAAAGCGTTTGAACTCATTTGAGTGGGAATATTTTCCAAGCTCTAGGTAACATTCAGTCTCGCCCCTCGGACTCCGAGAGGCCGAGGGGTGGAGGATGAAGACGAAGAAGTAGTGGTGAATGTCAATTCGCCCACTTGAATTTCTACCTATCTTTGATCGTTAGGGATGATATGCAATTTACACCGAGTATTGCCTCGTCGTCACGACCCCTACCAACAATGTTCCGCCAGCCCTGTACCTCTTGTCTTTTGATCAACTCCTCACCTTCCTCCCCAAGACATTCGTCATAATCACTGCACGTTGGCAGCGATATGGTCATTCATGTATGTGTCGATGCTGCCGAGAAACATGGAGCACACTATTGCTAGTCCACCAAATGCAATCGACACATAATAGACCCACTTATAGCTTTCCGAATATGCCAACTGTCCCGCGGTAACCACGAGCTCAAAGGCTGTGTCGTTGTTCCCAATGCTGGGTAGGAGCCGAAGGTCTTCTATCAGAGAGTTGGAAGTTGCGGTAATGGCACTCAGAATCTCATTGGGGTCCTGAACCCCAAGTGTGACCGTCATGACCCCCGCAATCTTCTCGACAACCTGAGTACCGAAATGATTGACGAACACGTTGTAGTAGATTGCGTATCCGATGCAACCGCCGACAACGCGGATGGACAATGTCAGCGCAGTGACGGTGGCGATCACATCATCAGGACAGATAATGGTCGTGATGATGGAGGCTGGGACCACGATTCCGCCAATTCCAAGACCGGCCACGACGAGAATCCCGTATATTTGGTGGATATTGTGTAGATTGGCGGTTGCAAGAGCCCCACAGCCAGCAGTCATCAGAATGCTCGATCCGAGAAGCAGAGAGCGAATTCGGCCATTGAGAACCGAGAGGAGAACAAGAACAACTACACAGCCGGCCAGAATTGCGAAACCGATGGGAAGGGTTCGTAAGCCAACACCTAGTATATGGCACGGTAACGTTAGCTTATAGGTCCGAACCTCTTCACACCAAAGGCAAATGGGGTCATCTCACCAACAGGATCGTGACCATACACATTGAACGCCTGTGTGGGCCAAAACATAAGAATTGAAAAGAAGTTGGACCCGGATATCGCTGTAATAATAAGCGTCAATGTAAGCAGCCTCGTCTCCTGCTTCATCCTGGACGGAAACATTGGAAACTTCGCAAACTTGACTTCCCAGATAGGGAATGCGACGAAGAGGAGTAGAAACCCGAGAATCATTGGCAGCAGGACATGTACTGATGTCCATTCGTACTGGTATCCGCCCCAGACAAGACCGGCGAGGAAGACAATCGTGCCGGATATGCTGAGGAAACCGCCAACAATGTCGACCTCGCTGATGATCTGTCGTTTTGTCAAGCCTCGCGGGTTCGGCCGAGGAGCTGGGAAGTAAAAGAAGAGGACTCCAATGAAGCCGATCAAGGCCCAAACACCGGACAGTAAGCAGCAATACTTCCAAGATGCATAGCCCGCGATGAGCTCAGCGTATAACGCCGAAGGGCAAAATGGGATAATCGTCATGATCAGGCCAGCAACGTACTTGCCACGTTGTCGAGTAGGAGCAAGCTCCGATGTTCCCGCCAGGCAAGTCAACTCGCAGATACCGGCGCCGGCACCTGAAAGCGCCATTCCAGCTTGAAAGATCAGTACCGTCAACGAAACAGACAGAAGGAGCAGTCTTTACCAATGAATTGGTCCATATTGTTGGCCGTGCCGCACACCACCATGGCAACGACCAGGAAAGCTGCTCCCACTAGGGCAACGTATCTGCGACCAAACAAGTCGGACAACGAGCCAACAAATGGGCACACTGCCGCCAGCGTGAGGAGGTTGGCCAATATAAACCAGACCCATCGATCAATGCCACCAATGTCCCGATAGATCAAGGGCGGAATGCCGCCAAGCAAATACGCTGGAATCTGGGAGCCCGTCCATAGGAAGGCCATGGCGACCAAGCTCGCGATTCTCTTGTAGTTCCACTTCGCAGGACGATCAGCCTTGGAGTGGAGACGAGCTGACAGTTTATGCTCACCACAATCTTGACGTCGTCCTCTGTGTTCTCGATTGGCACTACTACTCCAGCACCATCTTTGTCGTTGTCATGGGGTGGCGTGGCACTCATATCTGAGTCATGTGAGTCATGGGTTTGTTCTACGTGAGTGGAAAGATTCTTCGGCACGCCCGCTTCAGCAGGTGCCTGGGTCTGAAGGATTCTCTTCTCACTCATCACGAAAAGTCGAGGATCGAGCTTGATGAAGCTGACGTAACAAAGAACGATGGAAGGTAGTTTTGCGTTATCGACTCGAGTAGCACTAGGATGCATGGGAGGATGGTGTCAGGGCAAGGGATGGTACAGGCGTTCTTATATTTTCGGCTGCCTGTTCTCAATCAACACAGTCCTATCCCATGTCGAGCGAGTAGACCGAGGAGCAGCGGTTATCTCCTGGATACCCCGGGGCCCAAGAGCTTCCGAGGCGAACATCAAAGTGGATTGAGCTTGAGCTCGAGATACTTCTGATCCCTGCTGATAGGCATAAGGACAGAAGATCATTGTGTCGAGCCCTGCAAAAGCGGTTGCGATATCCATACCATCGCATCGTCTACAGAGAGGAATGCGGAGGGTATGTCTCGGCTCCACGGAGAGCCGGGGCTCCTAGTGGGGTGCCCCAGATTCTTACCCCCTGGCAAAGGGGGCTGGGGTAAGTAACCTGTTTTGGGGGATACAGTTACGACAGCCCGGCCGAGCAATGCTGCCGTGTTGAGACACTCGCATGGCAACGAGTCAGTGGCAGGGCCTCAACGCAGACGGATTGGCTCATGATTGCCGCTCTGATGCCTGGTCAACCCCTGCACACGAACATTCGAGTACTCATCACAAGACTTCTGTTGAGCCTGTCTCATACTACGCATCTAGCATCCCATCAACTCTGTCTTCTATTCCTTGAAGCCGCGGATAAGTCTCTCGGAAGGTTGCTTCCAGAGTAGGACTAGGTCGGAATTCCTTTAGGTATATCGGCAAAATGGAGCGAATTGGATCATTTCACCAAACAAAGAGAGGCGTGACGATCTTTTGCTCGTACCGCAAATTCTTGTCCAACACCTTGGTCGGGTGACAGTCAGTTACGATCGGGAGAGGCCCTCAGTGTTGCCTTTCCATATACTTTACGAACCTGTAATCAGTCATCGGGGGTCAAAGGTTTGAATTTTTGCGAAGGGAAAGTTGTGGATTCCAGCTTCCTTCTCCATGTCCTTTTGTAGCATGCATCGTCTTCAGTACATTCGAGGCCATCTTTTCAGAAATAGGTAGCTTTCTCTCCAATGACAAGTCTAAGGAGCCACACAGTGGAGGTTCATGCTCCCTCCGATTTCTCTTGCTTAGGCTGCCACATTAGGTTGTCCAGGGCGACCAGAAAGAGACTTGGTATTCTGAACCATTCGGAGGGAAACTTCCCAACTCGTCATCAAATCCTCGGCACCTGAAGGCGCGTTCCACATTTCATGTACAGTGCTCCGATTTCCCGCTCATTTTCCGGACAGCTTGACTGGGATATGTCCTGTCTTGCCTGCTACTATCCATCTCTATCGCATCTGTATTTTATCCTCGAGTGCTACTTTCAGCAAGAGTGCATTTGGGCAACCGGGTGCCCTTTTCCACATCCGTGCAGCCTTCCCCATAGCATAACCAACGTCCAAAATGAGCTGGATTCTGTCCAAGTAAGTCATGCCAGCTCCTGGCCTTCCTCTTGACACATTGACGCTGTCCTGAAGACTCCTCCAGAGGAACGCTGCTTGTGTTCTTGAGGATATCAATGCGTCAAGGAACAACCACTAGCCACCACAGGCTCCCAGTATCTGCAAAGTTTTCATGGGGAGCCAAATAAATTCTGTTCACTGACTCGAACGAAATAGTCTTGCCCTGAACGGATGGTCATGGTCGAAAAAAGGCGAGCCTTGGGACTTCTCCGGAACCAAGGAGATCGTTGTCGTGACTGGAGGTTGTTCAGGCTTTGGGAAATTGATGGTAGAACGCTTCGCAGGCAGGGCGAAAATTGTCGTTCTTGACGTTTCTCCTCTGCCAAAAGATCTGCAATCAGGTACGTGACATCATTTCACGTGAAGAACCCGCGGCGGCCGTGCCCATTCTAATCGACACTTTCAGTGCCAAACTTGAAATACTACCGTTGCGACTTGACGAACCGGAATGAGGTAGGAGAGATCGGAGCCTCCATCAAAGCGGACGTGGGCGATCCCTCCATTCTAATCAACAATGCCGGCATTTCAAATACGGCACCCATTCTCAAGTCACCTTTGGAAGTCGTGGAGAAAATGTTCAAGGTGAATCTACTCTGCCACTGGCAGACTGTACAAGAATTTCTCCCAAAGATGTTGAAGAACAAAAAGGGCCACATTGTTACCATTGCCAGCATGGCGAGTTTCGTCTCCATGCCAGGATCCAGCGATTATTGCTCGAGCAAGGCTGGTCTGGTCGCTTTCCACGAGGGTGAGTGCCATTGGATGGCGTGGTCCGTCGCGGCAACTGACACCTTTCCCAGTGCTGACCCAGGAGTGCCGACACGGTTACGAGAATGGTGACTGTATCCAGCTGACCATCGTGCATCCGTCGTTTGCCAGTACCCCAATCCTGAGGGGCCACGAAGGGGAGCTTCGCAAGATGGGCGCTTCGGTCATGGACCCAAGGGTGGTGGCAGACGCAGTGATCAACCAGGTCTTTAGTGGGCGCTCTGGAAGACTGATCGTTCCATCAAGCTTCAGCCTGTTATCTTTCATTCGCGGCTGGCCGATTTGGCTCCAGGAAATATTCCGCAATCATCTTTCGCGGAACATGATGAGGTTCCGGAAAAGTGTGGGTGCATGACCCAGTATCTTAGAAAAGCTCAAAAGTACGGGACAGCTCCCTTTTCCTTGGGACGTGCATGACGGATGATTTGGATTCTTGCACATATGGCGTGACCCAAGCGGTATACATGGGGCTTTCATCTTATGAGTCTTTGATTCCGCAGCATTCTGAGGCGGAAGTGCCACTACCACACTACCACTACCCTACCATGTGTACCTGAAGTCTGCCGATCCTTCGATAAGTCTCTTACCAGCGTCTGCCTGTCGGTGGACCCACAAACATGCTGTCGAAAGACGAGAGCCGAATAAATGCCTCCAAGAGCGGCCATAATGACTTGGATAACTGAGGTGACACACTTCCTCGCGTCGCTTCCGGCATTATTCTGACCCCAGGCGAGAACAAGTGACAATCAGCCCACTCGTGCGACTAACACCGACGAAGGAACCGACATGGCGAGGCCCACAATGGCCAACGTACTTGTACAGTAGCACAAGAATGGACCTCGAACACGGTACTTGTCCGACACAGCCACGAGACACCAAGCGTATATACAACGGCAAAGGGCCGAAGGCGGGCCACTCAGAATAAATGCAAGCTCCATAGAGTATCCCAGTCCTCTGTGTAAAATTGATTAGATGGAAAAAGAGGAAGCTATAAGTGCCGCTAAAAAAAAAGAGTACCACTGTCACTCTTTAAACATGGAACACGAATGGTCTCGAGACTAACATGCTCCACACTTGCCAATCAGGGGGAGGGCAAGAGTGGGGCTCCACAGAAAAGGTAACTCTGGGGTATTATTACATGGCGGCATGGCGGAGAGGGCGGCATCTCGGTTCATCGGCTCTGCATCGCCTGGTCGGTAAACAGAATCCTTGTCCATGTAACCGGCTATTACCGGTTCCTACTCGGCGCTCATCGCTAGACAGAGTCACGGAGGTGGTTCGTATGAGCCTTGAAAAAGAATGTCGTTGTTGAGAAAATGGTGCCAGAGCTCCCTCTCCACAAGTTTGAATGACCAAAATTCCGCTCAATCTCAAACTTGATTCTTGCTTTATCTTTTCTCCATTCACAAGATGGCTTCTCCCAAGGTCGATTGGCTTGTCTTGATTCCTGACACTGAAGGCGCTTTGGAGAAGCGACTGAAGGCAAGGCCGTAAGGTTCAGAGACTTGCCGCGCAAGAATTATAGCTGACGATGAGAAGTGAACATATGGATGGTCTCAAGCCACGTGTTGACAGCGGAGCCTGGGTGCTGGGAGGTAGGTTCTGTCTTTACGTGTAAGGTGATATCTCAAACGGAAGAACTCATCTGTTTCTAGGAGCAACCTTGAGCACTCCGCCACGCGACGGTGAGGATAAAAAGTATACCGGCAGTTGCATTGTGGCCAGAGCCTCGTCTCGTGAAGAGGTCCTCGAAGAGATCCGCAAGGATATTTACACGAAAGAAGGAGTCTGGAATCTCGAGAAGGTTTGCGAATCTCTTTGAAAGGCGTTCTTTCGTATCCTTGCTGCTGACTTACCCGTCGAAAAAGATCCAAATTCATCCAGTAAGTCATCGAGGCGTACTTCGGAAGCATCTGTTGACTTGTCTTGTAGTTGGCAACCGCTTTCCGTACAGCCTTGTAGAACAAGGTGTTGGTGAAAATACCAGGTGCATTAGTCTATACAAATCAGAAACGCTTCGAGTCCGTAGTTACTGGCAGAAAATGTGATGTTGTGTCAATAGTGCTAGATCAGTGGCACTTGAGTCTCATCCCATATCTCCTGGACTGTAGTTCGGGTCCCTGGGCATTGCCCCGTACATCACAACACGTAACAGGTTGGTTTGTGCGTAGAAGCCATCTCCTCGTACAATACATGTCCATTTTCTAGCAGACTCGTGATGCCACTCCCCATGGCGCATTAGCGATTTCCGGCCAACTAATAACGGGCCTGAGCCGGTGGCTCAGCAAAGCCATCCAAGGGGTGGAATCATTCTTGCCGAGGCGCGGTTAGCAAACAGCCAGTTCTTTAACATGGCTATGGGTACCACGGCTGGTGTGTCACCCCCGACACGACATATCCCAAAAATCGCACTGAATCTGATAAAAATCAACTTGGACGGTGCGTACCTATCCCACCAAGTTCTAAGTCCCGTTCTTTAACCGCATATCCTAACTATTGTCAACATTGAGCCCATCAATCATGAAACTCTTCGATGTTCCCGCAGGCGCTTGTGCTGATATCAGCATCATCGACTCGACGACGAGAATCAATAAACTCCCCACGGAGTTTCTGATGAGGCCACCGCTCGAGGGTATGCCTTTCATGCCGGAGGTTCCAACTTGGTCGTTCTTGATTGAGAGCGCTACCGGCCGCAAGGCTCTTTTTGATCTCGGGGTACCGCCAAACTGGAGGGACTTCGCACCCCCAATTTCAGACAACCTGAAGAACCGTAGCTGGGATATTCAGTCAGAGAAGCATGTGGCCGATATCCTCAAAGAGCACCAGATTGAACCTGCGTCCATCAATCACGTTATCTGGAGGTAAGATACAACGGGCTACACCGCGCTACCGAGGGTATCTCCTACGTGGCTGACTGGCCGCGCTTTAGTCATTGGCATTGGGATCACCTGGGTGATCCATCGACATTTCCTCCGAGCACGGAGCTCATCGTAGGACCTGGATTCAAGGCTGCTTTCTGGCCTGGCTGGCCTACAAAAGTCGACGCTCCTGTCAGAGAGACTGACTTCGCGTAAGTCCACTACCACTCTACTGTACTGAATGTATTGTTCATGGTGATCTTACTGAATATTCGGGGTCAATAGTGGCCGGGAGGTCCGTGAAATCAACTTTGGCGAAGGCCAGGGGCTCCAAATTGGGAAGTTTAAAGCATTGGATCTATTCGAAGACGGGTCATTTTATCTTCTCGACACACCAGGTCATGCAGTCGGCCATCTTAGTGGACTAGTGCGGACAACTCAAGATCCAGACACGTTCATCTTTCTTGGAGGCGACTTGTGTCACAACGGGGGAGAGATTCGCCCGTCCGAATACATCCCTCTCCCCGGGGAAATCCACGTCGAGATCCCCTCTCATCTCGGCACCGTCATCTGTCCCGGCGCAGAACTTGAGGCGTTGAACGACAAACGAGGCCGCGGCCCAAAGCAGCCATTCTTTGAGCCCTCGATGGGTCTTTCCATTGAAGAAGCAATCAAGACTATCACGAAAGCTCAGGAATTCGACGCCGACGACAACGTATTGTTCCTCTACGCTCACTCTGGGGCGGTCAGGTCCCACGCTGAGCTCTTTCCGGCCAAAGCGAATAATTGGAAGGAGAAAGGATGGCGTGAAAAGATGTTTTGGGACTTTTTGAAAGATTTTCAGGTGGCTTTGCAAGGCATGAAAACTGCTATATAAACCTGTGGAGACGACGCGCCGAGAGCCTGATGCCCACTCGTAGACATTATGTGAACTATGAAAATCAGCTCTTTCGTGTCTGCCATCGTCTCCTACCTCATGCGCTTACACAGGGATCGGAGAGTATCTCCTTCTCAACGTCCAAAGCCGGGATTTTGTGGCCGCCTGACTTGAGAACTATGAAATGTTTGAGTCAGTAGATCATTTGCGTGCCGGAGAACTTTGAGCAGTCCAGGCTTTCTTTCCCAGTGAGAAAGTTCTCAGCCATGCTCTGGGTGAAAGTTTTCACACTCAAGAATGGTCCAGAACTGAGTCTCTTCTCCCACCCCGGCAAAGCGGTTAGTCGGCAACAAGGCTAGGGGTAAGTGTGACTCTGCTCGAATCACGGTTATCAGGGTGTACTCGCGTCCGGTAGTCGGTTCAATCGTCTGGAGCGGCACCAGCAGGCAAGATTGCCAATGCACAGCACTTGTATCAGAGACCGCCCACTCTTTCTGCTTGCCAGATGGCTGCTGCCATACTCACCAGGGTCCTTACTGGTCCATTTTTGTCTGGGTCATGCACTCCGGCTCATTCGGCCATGTGGAAAGAGTTTCAGGGGATGAGGGATGGGAGCAAGCCCAAACACCCCCGCGTCGTGGACATTGCTACCCCCAGAGGAGACTTAACCGACAATTTGCACTTCCCGCGTTCCGTAACCTAGCTTCTGAATCATTTTCCTGTTGAGAACCGAGCAAGACTAGTAAGTTCTTTTTTTTTTCGGTCAAAGGCATCGGTGGAGACAAGATTGTTGGACAAATGGACAATCCCCCGTCGCGCTCATCGCTCGTAAGGGACACGAGTAACGGCAACGATGATTCCCTGGGCCATACGGGCAGCACTCCTGCGCGGATAAAGCCGCGACGTGCTGCAAATGGTGAGTCGTCCACAGTGCAAGCAAAGAGGGTCTCCTGTACTGAGACAGTTTCTCACCAGCTTGTCTTTGGTGTCGCTCTCGAAAAGTGAGATGCAACGCCGTCACTCGTTTCCCCGACCGGTGCAACAACTGCGTGCTTGATGAGCAAGAGTGTATCGTCAACGAGAGGAGGTAAATAAGGAGTTAGTCCATGATATGAGACTGCAATGTTAATATTAAGAAACCATGCTAGACGTCCTCGCAAGTCCAGCAGTTTGGCTGGCGTAGGCCCGAGGCAGCATGGCTCTCTTCAGGAGCAAATCTTGGATTTGGACATGGCCAACGTCAGCACTGACTGTTTTCTCGACCTGGTGAATCACACCTCACCGAACAGGCAAATTTGGCAGGTCGAGAGCTCCCAGGACGTTTCCAACCGGCAGTCAGAGCAATCTCTGGCTATGCTGGATATTTCGGGTCCTCTACCAGAACTCAACACCGATCCAGCCTTCGAAAATTCCTTGTCCACCTTTTCGACCCATCAGCCAGTCTCTAGCGAAGACACTAACCCTCTCCAGGGCTCTGACCCATCTCCCTCTGGAATCTTTGTCTCTAGTTCAGACGTGAACACGGCCAGACACTACTGCTGCGACTCAAGAAGGGCCTCAATCCCCTTTTGGATTGCCGCGTGGTGTTTATGTGGCAAGCCCTCCCACACAACGGTGTCTGTGGCTGAAGCACACGCATTGTCTGTTCCTCCCCTTGCAACTATCGAGCTCCTGCTTGGCTACTACTTTAGCTACAGCTACTGGGCGTCCCCAATTGCAAGTGAATGGGAGATTTGGGCCCTCCTTCATCCCCAAGAAGTAACATGGGCAGAGGAACAACGTCCAATGAGCTTGGCATACCTCAATGCTCTCCTTTTCGCTGGTAGTGCACATGCCACGGAAGAGGAATCCAAAGCCGCATCCTTTGCCAGTGTTCGCAAGATGCGGGATACCTTTTACCAGCGCGCCAAAGTGAGTGACAATTTTTCGACATCAACGTACATCTCCCACTGAGATCGTTCCTACGCATTTAGGTCCTGTACGAAGCAGACTGTGAAAATGATGACTTGAGTCGGGTACGATGCTGTTTGTTGCTGAGTTCTCAGCGAAAATACCCAGACGCTATGTTTGAGAACGAGTACTGGATTTTGAAGGCCCACGATATACTTCAACAAGCAATCTTCTCGCCAGATTCTGCATCACCATGCCAACAGCAACGCATTGGAGCGCAATGGAAACGCCTGAGGGCTATTTTCTCTACGAGGATTGGATACATCAGACTTGGGAACCGCTCCAACGGCGTACCAAAGCTTCAGGACGTTGTCCCTCGGCTTTCGGTGGAAGATCTGGAAGAAGACCTTCGGTTCTCTTGGTTTGTCAGTTGCGAACTGAAACAAAAGCTGATTCAGGTGCTCCTGGCATCGTGCGAGCTCACCGCAGACTCTGAGCCTCTGTGTAGACTTCTTACCTGGCGGAGCGCCCTGGCACAGACCGTGACTCTGTCATCTGGCTATAGTAATCACCCGTTGATGGGAGACGCAGAGCGAATCGAGCAGCTACTGGGCGATTGGAAATCGCGTCACCAAAGATTACTCATGGCCGACGCTGTGGATGACATTTCGACGAATCCTCTTAAATTCCCACTGTTTGTGTCTCAAGCGATGTTGAGGTTATTGTTCGAGTAAGCTCCCTTGTTGCTTCCCTTGTGACGTTTCCTGACCCAAACTTGGAAGATATGTCGTTTCAGCCCTCCACAGAGCCTTAAGTTCGGCCGAAAATTCCCATCTAAGCTCGTGGGTGGCGAAGATATGCGAAATATCACACCAAACTCTCAAGGAATCGGCGTTGAGAACAACACATGTGATTTCAGACGTTCTAAAGCGCAAAGCCATGCGATTTTTGAACACACACGCGTAAGATGGTCATCACGATTCCTTTCCTGGCACACCGGTCTAATGCCATTTTTCAGGGTCATATGTCTATCAGTACCATTGACGATGAATTACCTGACGATAAAAACTTCCATGCAATGCTCACCTCAGGCCGTCCACGACCTATCTACTTGTCTTCAAGCAATGGACGAATTAGCGCTTCGATTTGACGTTGTCGACTTCTTCCGGGCTTTGAATGATCAATCACTGGCACTGGCTCATCAGATCTTGGCCAAAGAGCTCCCAGCGGCCAAGAGCAACAACTTTGTCAACTTGTTTGCGGTCGCTCCAGTTGACGTATCCAACCAGCCCGACGACCAGATGGGCAAGGACGTTTACAAAATAGTGTCCAGATTCCAGGAGCATGCTTTGGCACGCGGATGTGTCGAAAGGAGCTAGTTCTTGCTGTCGATCCATTCCTGATCTCTCACGTCTGCGATGAGCGAGACATGAAATGAAGATAAATGGTGTCTGATACCCATCAATGGGAAAGTGGGGACTCGCTGCACGCACCTGTCTCTGGTAATCAGCCAAGCAGGTTTGGAATAATCCCGCTCTCATTGCTGGACGACATTCAATGTTCGTTATCAAGAGGGACCTGAATTCGTCATCCACCCTCTGACATCGTGGTTCTTTGGTCCAATATGACTGAAGACCCACCCCCAAGAGGGAGGTCGAACACCTGGTTGCGGGGGAATAATCATGTCCTGGTCTGCCGAGGTACGAGTAATTACATAAAAGGCTTAGTACACTACTACTGCTCTTCCGAGCATCCCAAATGATTTTTGAGCTGGTGTGGGGCATCTCTCCTGCGTGACAATCGGCGTAGCCTGTGGCTCCATCATCACCCTGGCGGCCCTTATATGCCTATCAAATGATAGCCGCTTCGCTGCTCGTCAATTCAGCCATGACTGGTTGTCTGCCAAGCTATCTGATCAACTTCACAACGAACGTCAACATTCCTGACACTGTAGACCTGCCACCACCACATTCTCAAACATTGGGCGGACAGGCACGGCGCGACACACCCACAGGGTCGCAAGAGGCGTCCTAAGATCGACGTACACGTTGGCGTAAAGATGGGCGGAGACCAGCCCCCCCGAGAACGAGCACGAATAGTCTGCAAAGCCTGCCACATGCGAAAGGTCAGTGTCAAGTCGTAATGGCGCGTCGAGATTGGTGAGGGGCTAAGCTGATGGACGAAGGTCAAATGTAATCTTGGAGAGTCGCGGCCTAGTAGCTGTCACAACTGTGTTCGCAACAACGAGACTTGTGAGCCTCGAGAAAGTGCTCGAAGAAAGAAACGGAGGCTGGCTCCTGTGCCCGACAATCCCTCCATGCGCTCGGATGCCCAATTGCCATCACCTGGATTGTATGAGATCCGGGGGCCAGACAGGCCACACAATGCTGCACCTCTTCCTGACGAGGCTACGACGTCAGCCTCCACCGAGACGCCGAGTCGCACTGGCTTCGTTGGTGACCAGTCTCACCTGGCCGTGGAGTCATGTGCGAAAACTCAGGTTGACGCTCTTGAGGCACATATTTCTGAATTGCCAAACAGCCTAGACGAATTCACGCAAAACATCCTCAGGGCCAGCGAAGCCTTGGTCCTTCCCGGAGATTCCATCATTCGAGCAATGCACGACTTGTATCGCGATCACGCCTTTCATCGGCTGCCGGTCATTGGAGAGACGGACTTATTGTCTCCTGGCCACCGATCAACTTTGCTCTGTCTGGCGGTTCTCGTGGTAGGGTCTCTCCTTCGACATCCTCACAACAACAAAACGCCCGGTACGCTCGCGTTCCCATATTACCGAAACGCCAAGTTACTTCTCAACCTCGAGGTCGAGCCTGACAATCTCAACAGGCTGAAAGCCATGTGCCTTCTTAGCTCTTGGAGCATGTGCACACCAAGTAAGGTCACCTTGGACAGCCCGTGGCACTGGAATGGAGTTTCATTGAGGTTGGCCATCCAGATGGGTCTACACCGTCGTACGACATACAGTGGCAGATCTGACACCGGCGTTAGTCGACGAGTATGGTGGACAATCTATGTGAGTTACTCGCCAGATCACTGTCGCTTTACAGCTGACACCTAAGCAGGGAAATAATGTGCTGCAAGCCGTATGCTTTGGACGTCCTCTGCCAATTAGACCCGAGGATTTTGACATCGAGCTACCCAAGCTGGAAGACTTTCAGACTTTGAATGATCCTGCCCTATGCTTCATTGAGTTCTCCAAGCTTGTGGTGATCATGGCGAGCATCGTGGAAGCAAGCATAAAGCGACGCCATCGAAGTCACTTTGATGTCACAGACATTGTCACTAACCTTCAAGCGTGGGTCCGAGAGCTAAATCCACGGTTCAAGCTCCAAGATCAAGGTAGGAGACTGCAGTACTCTCGCCCAGGCTCGGAACTACATATCATGTATTGCGTTTGCGTCATTCTTTTTTTGAGTCTACCTGGGAATCTGCATCAGAAGACTGTTGCAGACCAGGGGAAACTTCTTGCAGCCTCCTGCATTGCTCGCCTCTACGAAGAAATGGGACATCGAGACGATATCAATTTCCTGCTCCCAATTCATGACTATTTCGCGATGGTGGCGGGAGCCCAATTGATTGCGGCGCTACGGCTACCTTCGACGCAATCGGACAGGCTACGGGAAGAGCTGGGCATCATCAAAGACAGCATGTTAGCGACTATGAGTCTGAAATGGCCTGGAGCGAAGGCTGTATTGATTCGTCTACAGTACCTCGAGCAGAATGTGGCTTCCGCCATCTGTCCAGAGACAAGGTCGAACGATGTAATGGGGCATCGGGAGCCTGAACGTCCTATTCAAGGAAGCCACCTCTCCAACCACATCCTGCAGTCGTTGCTCCCTTTCTCTAACCTCTTTTGTGGGGTTCAACTACCGACCAGCAATGTTTCCGTGTTTCCCAGCTTGGCCGGACAAGCTGATCATCCAAATCCAAACATCTTTGACATGGTCACTCCATGGATCCTGAATGACGAGTGCCTTGACATGGACGCTTTCGACTGTACGACTTGGGTCAATTTTGACAATCTAACGTCTCTTGATCACATTTAATCATCAATGCTGCCGAGCAGAAATCCCGGATATCGACCAAGGAACTTTTGCAATCGGCCACCATTGAACTTGTCAACAAGATGACATGAGATCGCCGTTGTTGACGAGACTTGGACGTACCGAACGCAGCTTCGCAGAAAGCAGGAAGCACTTTTGTCATGCATCCATGTATTGCAAGGCTCTACTTTTCCTTAGCTGCGATTCGTTGCGCAAACTCACTGGGGAGGCACACAAGAGATGGGAGGCGGAGTAGCTGTTGCGGTCGAAACGGGGGGCATCGACACCACCAGCCACGACATCAAACTTTTGATTTGCTACATGAGATTGATGTTCTTCAAATGCTTCCTTATGGTCCGTATCATGTTCAAACCACTGGCGCTAGCGCTAATAATGATCGCTCGTACATGGGCAGAGGTGCCCAGCGGCTGCTCCGAGATGCCCTTCCGACTTGGCCGTTGACGTGGTGGATATATCGTGCAACACTTGGTGGTTTTCACGAAGTGATAGCCATGGCTTCAGCTTCACATGGCGGACTGGCTAGAATTTGAACCACCACTTTGCAGGCGTGAGCTTACTAAATACCGGGGTACGGTCCTCGCATGTAGCCTTGGTCGGTTGTCGTTGGAGGAAAACCGGTCCCGTCGACAATGCAGTTGAGCCAGTCTGCGTGCTCGATTCACTTCGGCTTGCTTTGCAGTTTTTTTGAAAGAGCCGACTGCCGAGATTTAGGCGGCTCGGTCATGGTCGCTCGAGAAGCTGTTACCCAAATGGCTACCTGCAAACAACTGCATGTAGGGCTCGGGTTATCCCTGGTAGTGGCCAGCTTCCAGTAAGGATGATCACGATTAGCACACTTCTTCCGTGGGACGCAATGCTGCTCTTTCCCACTGAGATAGGAGAAGGTTCAAACCAAGCTCATCATGTATGCTGTTTGTATATTAGAGACACATCTTGTTCAGATATCGAGCAGGGTCTCTAGATAATAGTCGAAGTGTTCGTAGTCGGCAATCCCTCGCGCAGCAGCCAGAGGGTGCCTTGTCGTGTACGAAGACTCCCCGTATTCCCTGTCGGTAAGAGCAACAGTTCCTCTGCCGCCCTGCCCACCATCTATTTCGGCCCGAGTCTGGAGGCTTAATCACCGCTCTGGGAAGCGTCGAAACTTTGGTTGGTACATATATGTTAGGTGTTTGGAAGTTTGGGTCTTGATCTCTATCTTTATAGCGGCACATCAACAAAGAAGCTGTGAGCCATCGAAGATGGGCCTGACCGACTTTCAGCGCGTTGGTCTTATCGGCCTTGGGGCAATGGGATATCCTATGGCCCAAAATCTGGCAAGAAATCTTCCAGTTGAAACTAAGCTCGTTGTCTTCGACATCTCATCGCCTGCGGTGGAAAAGATTGCAGGAGAATTTCCTGAAAAGGTGGAAAGGGGGAATAGTGCCAGGGAAGTTTTCAGCAGATCGGTAAGATTAACTGACTCCGAGCCAGGCGATGGTTGAGGAGCTGAAAAAAAGATCCCCCTTAGGATGCAGTCATCACAATGCTTCCGGAAGGCCATCATGTAAGATCAGTCTATACGGGACCTGACGTCCATCTCGATTCCGAGTGTCTCGAGGGCAAGATCTTGATCGACAGCTCGACCATCGATGTCGACAGCAGTCTCGCTGTCCGAGATTATTTGAAGGGAGTCGCGCCAACTGCGTCATTTTATGCAGCACCGGTCAGTGGAGGAGTCTATGGGGCGTCTGCTGGCACACTTGCGTTCTACGTCGGCATCACAGACTCTGATGGCAACTTTGAGACCGTAAAGGAATTACTTTGTTGCATGGGCGACAAGGACAAAATCATTCCCTGCGGATATCCCGCATCAGGGCTGGTTGCAAAAATCTGCAACAACTACCTTTCTGGCGTTATGAACATTGCAGCGTGTGAAGCAATGCACCTGGGCGTGAGTGCCGGACTTGATCCTAAAGTCCTGCATCGTGTCATCTGTGCAGGAGCAGCCAGGAATGGCATTATCGAGCGAAGTCAGCCTGTGCCGGGCATAGTCCCAACTGCTCCGTCCACCAGAGGCTATTCTCCAGGCTTCAAGGCAAGCCTTATGGCGAAAGATGTTGCCCTGGCGGTGAAGCTAGGTGAGACATCAAAGGCTAATTTGGTTCTTGGATCAACCGCCTTGTCCACTTATCAAAGCGTGCTGCCCGAGTCCGGAGATCTCGATTTCACGGTCTTGTATCGGCATATTGTAAGGGGGGCGTCACACCAGCAGGAGACAAATGGAAGCTAGCGACCGACCCTCGGAATGCGACAGGAGATGCATAAGATGCATGGGGTTTGAAAGAGGAGGCGAAAATACTCGACGCTCGTGTATAGTCCAAAAATGAGCGGTGGTCGTGATTTCGATCACAACATCGCGGGACCTATTGACCCGGCTATTGCAGGGCTTCTCTGGAGCCACGGATCAAGGGATGTGAACAGAGAGATTACTATATTACATCTCAATTGCCTCTACGTCTTGGCGACGGGAATCTAATGTACTGACCGATCAAAAGCGGTACGTTTCTCCAGTTGAACAGTATCAGGTCCCTGGGACTCCCCTGAACGTCCATGGTTACACTTGAGGGTGTAGATCAAGGAGAACGTTGCTCAAGATGGATATGACCATCGCCCTCTGTCCGTGACTTGGCTTTCCTTGGCCTCAAGTGGCAATGTACCTTTTCGCTACTCTGAAATCCTTAATAATGCTAGCTCGCTCTTGAGATCGTGAGTATCGACTTTCGCAGAGCTCCACACCTATTTGGCGGCCGCCGAAGGAGATTGAATGTTCCTGACTTCAAGACTGGGATTGGCCTCGGCGATATTCGGCGTGTGTGTGTTCGGGGATATTCCCTTTGTTCACGGTAATTTCAAGAACCGGGTCACTATAGTGGATATGTTGAGCACGAAATGGTCGCCGGCAACGCACGTCACCCTCCAATGCGTAGTGAACTCGGCTGAAACGACAGTTGTTCTCTCGGCGACAGGCAATATCCTGCTCATTCGACCGCAGAGTTGCCGACAGAGCATAGCTAGACAGAGCTCGGTTCATGGAGCCTGTCAGAATATGGTTTCCCGGCACATATACTTTTCACACTTTGACTGCGACCCCAGGCAAAGTACAATTCCTTCCTCTATACACCTACCTTGACTAGCTTTCGGCCCAATCAATCACGAGAAAACCTGTTCGGAAAGTTATCCAAGGAGACATTCGGCAATCAGAGCCTCCCTAACACCTCCTCAAGAGAATGACAAACCGAAGAAACTTGCCAATCGGCAGCCAGAGTATACGATCACAAGTGCTCGGCCGCTTAGCCTCGCTCTGGCGGACCAGAATGAGCACCGAGTCAGAAAGCAAAGGGCTGCATGACCAATTTTCCATCTAGTGATCAGCAGGCAGAAGCTCTGTCAGTGAAGGCCGTGTTCGTGTTCGTATCTGTGCCAATTTGTCCTCGAGCAAGGAGAGAAGGAGCGGCTAATGCTCGGTTATCGGCATCTAACACCTTCCTCTTCGCCAATCTTTCTCGGTAGATAGGTTAGCTCTCTTAGTCATTAACCGAGCTCCACATTTCCCTCTCGCAGGATTGATCTGATTCGGCTTGCTAGAGTGACAGCGCTATACCTGATCGGTCTGCGACCTGCTTGACACTAGCGCATCAGATGACCTTGTGGCGTTATCTACTTCTCCGCTGCGATATTCAAGAACGTTAAGATATTGCTTTTAATAGGTATTTTTTTCGTCAAATTTCGCTACCATTGACCCGCCTATGGCTGACCACCCGAGACCCTTTGGGTCCGTTGTGACGCTGACTTCTAACCGGGTGAACGGCAAAATTGCTTGGGCTGAAGGTCAGAAATCTGGCAGGCTTGCCTCGGAGAGATGAAGTTGACAGACGCGGGTCGAGTCCCAGGGTTCCTGCGCCGAGGCGTTTCGGTTCTGATGGACGGCACCGTCAAGAGCCGAACGACGAACTCGGCGATATACCATAGGGACTCCGGTGAAATTCGACGACAGAACGGGACTCTGTACTGGCCGAACCGTTTTGAGGAGAGCGGACCATCTGCGGAGTCCCCCACGGGGATCTCTATACCGCTATAGAACCAAAGCGGAAGCCTATAAGCAGTGGACATGTATATATATATATATATATATATATATATATATA